>NC_136904.1:86326904-86329404 GCF_949606895.1 Notothenia rossii
AATGAACTCTTCAAATCAAACACCACCATGACGCTGTTGGTTTGTTCTACTCACTGTTTCCTGGCTTCTTCCAGCTTGTGCAGCATTTTACGGAGGCCGCAGCCTTTGAAGCCTTGATGATGTGCTGCAGGAGCTCCGATAGTCACAACATCGTACGTCCGGTCTGAAGGGAGGACAGCAAAAAAGAGGACACTTTAAGATACAGTACAAACTATTTTATTAAAACTAGGAGGCATGCAGTTCAAATACGTACCATAGCCAGACTCCCCCTGTACTCTCATTCTCTGGATGTGCAGGTTAGTTGGAATAAACTCCAACTTCCTCTCAGCTTTCAAGGTACTCGACTTAAATGAAGGACCTGAGAGCAAGCAGAGAGGAGGAAATAAGATCATTGTATACATGTAGAGCAATGGTTCTCAACTGGTGGGTCGCGACCCAAAAGTGGGTCACGGACCCGTTTCGAGTGGGATGTGTGAGTGAAGAAAAAAAAAAAAAAAAAAAAATTGAAACTTCTTTTTTTTCTTTTTCGGGGAAAAAGTCAAGCTTTTATTTTGAAGGCCCGATTTTCTAACACTGTACATGCAGCAGGCGTTGGACTGGAAATACCGGAGACCATAAACGGTTTTGAAAACTTCTGTTGTAGTAATCATCTTCTCAATAAAACATCTTTGCTAATGTTGACCCTTACCCACAATTTAAAGTAATTCAAACAGACTATCTCCTCTTTGCTCCTCTCTCTTTGAGGAGCAGCAAGCTGTCAGAACAAAGTGAAAAACAAACAATGTAATAAAATATTATTAATATGTCGGGTAGTAATAGATTTATTTATTTTCTTCTCAGAGTGTACCAGAATGCGTAGTTTATATGTAAGTATTTCTAAAAATCTCCGGGGGACAATCCCCCCAGACCCCCCTTCTGGGGTTTGGTTTTCAGCACGTGTTCCTTTTTATGTTATACAGTTCAGCTTTGATTCCATCATCTCATTGAACCTTATTTTAAAGCATACTTTAGTTCTGTGAAGGGATATAAGGGATATATGCACTGTACTTCACTTTAATTAATATTGTATGCTGAAAAGCGTATATATTACAGCACGATTTTTTGTTGAATAGATTGTGGTTCGAAATGTTGGGTCGCGATTTATTGACAAAGTAAAAAGTGGGTCCCGAGGCCTGACCAGTTGAGAACCACTGATATAGAGTATAGATAAGCAACCATGCGAGACACCTTCTTTATAAAGCACATTTCCTTCGGATGAGAGCACAATGCGTGAGCTACCAAGAAAATCACAGCCGCAAATACTGGATAGTGTAATAACCCTCACCTCCCATAGTTTTACCTCTTTTCAGTCGCAGTCAACCGGAACAACAATTAAAACCACACATTTTGAATGGTGAACTCTTTATTTGCTTTAAACCTGGCATTATTTTTGTTTATCTGCAGACATTTTAGCAAAGTTAACACATATCTTTGTTTGCATTAATCCTTTTTCTTTGTTTTGGGAGGTTACTTCCTGGTTCAGCAAAAGGTGTGGCTGCAATTGGGCCAAATAGTCAAAGGGGGGATTTGGGTTTTGTCAGTATCTTTTTGACAAGATTAAAGATTCCTGGTTTATAATGTTTTTTTGGGTCAATAAAAACCCCCGTTTCTTTGGTCCCAAACAATCGTTATGAAAAATGAATAAAGATTCCTTTAAATTAAGATCAGTGACTGACCAATCGGAGTTAATAAGATGAAGACAAGTATTATTGTATGCAATTTTGCAACATTCGGATTCCCATGTGAAATTGGGAGTATGCTTTTTTAATATGACATGTTTTAAATATCTCTGTGTTTCTAACCTTTGTATTCGTGCAGGTCACTGATGGTCTCCTGGTAGGTGAGGATGATGGTCTGATACTGAGTGATGATCTGCCTCCGGAGGTTCTCCCAACATGGAGACAGCTCTCCCAGCTCCTCCAGCTCACACACCCTGCACAACACACACACACATTTACCATCAGGACTGCAGCTCACACACCCTGCACAACACACACACATTTACCATCAGGACTACAGCTCACACACCCTGCACACACACACACACACACATTTACCATCAGGACTTCAGCTCACACACCCTGCACAACACACACACATTTACCATCAGGACTACAGCTCACACACCCTGCACAACACACACACATTTACCATCAGGACTGCAGCTCACACACCCTGCACAACACACACACACACACACACACACACACACACACACACACACACACACACACACACACACACACACACACACACACACACACACACACACACACACACACACACACACACACACACACACACACACACACACACACACACACACACACACACACACACACACACACACACACACACACACACACACACACACACACACACACACACACACACAAACACACACACACACACACACACACACACACACACACACACACACACACACAACACACATTTACCA
>NC_136904.1:86954959-87019458 GCF_949606895.1 Notothenia rossii
TCAGTCAACATCTACAGGCAGCTTTGTTTACAATCCACGCTATGAAGCCTTTTTCCCACCCGACTTTTACACTCATCGTTGGAAAAGCTCAGGGGTTCCTCATTTTGAACAATGTCCTAGTAAGCCACGAGAATGTGAGACAATGAACCAATGTTTACGATCATTAGGGCTGTTCCGGATATTCGGTTGTTGTTGCTATGGAAACAACGTGACGGAGAAAAGTCATATTTACACATAAAGACGGAGAAAGTAAACGGTTAGCACCCCCCGAAGAGGCACAAGCTCTTACGTTATTGGAGATTTCAATAAATTCAATTAAAAAAAGAAATCTGAATATCCGAATTGAAACCCGAATAGTACTCCAACGAACGAATATTCGGATACAGCCCTAACGATCATTACGAACACATAATTATTATTTGTTGTGTGTATTTCAGATTGACGCTGCAAAAATGTGTGACAGCAGCAGAGAAATAAGAATAATAGAAAGTACGCTGGATTTTAGACTTCACTAGGCTCACTACAGCAATCAGATCATTACGGTTACAGTAATAAAAGGCTTCCTATTTGAATCCATAACAAAGCTTGCAAAGAGACTGCTGGTGTGTAATTGGTCCAGCGTAGTGGAATGAATACCGTGCTCTTCACTAATCATTTCAAGTATTGAGTACCCACATGTAGAGAGATCAGACTTCATGAAAAGCACCACAGCTCGCAGTCTATAAACGTGTTTAAACAAATGTACAGACCTGCTGTGTTCAGGCTACTTTTTCCTCCATGTCCTGCTCTTCTTCTTCTCGGTCATCTTTAACGATCCCTTCGTCGATACTTTCCAGCCTTAGTCTCTGACCGTCCAGGTATCTGGGTCTCGGTGCTGCCCTGGTCGTAAACAGTCCCCCCGGTAAAGCCAGACCCTCGCCGAACATGGTGAGCTTAGCGTCGCTCTCTATGGCCATCGCCAAACATGATGCGAAGTTGTCGAGAGATTCGTGTTCCTGGGTGTGGATTTGAACTGAGGATGTGTGGTTGTGTTCAGCTGAGGAGACAAATGCAGAAGCCATTACACAAAGGGTTCAGTCAGTGTTTTGTAACTTTCTGACCATAAAGCAACGTTTCAACCGGAAAAGCAATTCAGGCTCTCGCCCACTCACAGGATTTTTAACTATTTGTTTGTTTAATCTGTAAAACACTGTTTTGTAGGTTATATCTGTGCAGCGCAACAATATCTCATATTCAGCCTTTCAACGAACCTTGTGCTTCCTGCGATTTAAATATTGCACTAGGTCGTATTGGAATTTCGATAACATTTCGCTAAATGTGGAAGAACCCAAAACTGCTGTTCATTGAATGGCTATAAAAGAGTAATTCCTCAAAAAATGGCCAACATGAAAATTAGGGATGCTCCGAAAGCCAATTTTGGGGCCGATAAGGTCCCTTTCCGGTGGACCTCCTCCATGGGACCTTATTTCGGAAAAAGTATGTATTGAAGTCAATGGGGAGAGAAAGATTATCTTTTGATCCCGTTTGAATTGTGCCACGAATTACACATATGATGTTTGTGAATTTAAAAGATAATTTTGCAAGTCAAAAAAATAAAAATGTGTCGTAAAACTGTGAAGTAACACTTTTTTTGGTGTGAAACCGCTCAATGAATTACATCTCCCGTCTCGCACCACACACCAAGACGGCCGTCATGTTGGCACATTTCACCTCTTTCTTTCAGAATGAGGTGAAAAGTATTAAACGAGGAGAAAATCACTACAAGTCTGGGCATGTTGAGAGCTGTACATACACAAAAGGGGAGTTAGTCGGTTCCGTAAGAGCCAGCATGCGGGACCGGGATTCTGGGATTTGTAGTCTTTCTAGTTGCGTATTTTTCATAGTCTTATATTTCAACAGTTTTACGACAAACTGTGACTTTTTTGACATGGAAATGATTTTTTAAGATTGACAAACATCATGTGTGATTCGTGGCACAATTCAAACGGGATCGAAAGATAATCTTTCTCTCCCCATTGACTTCAATACATAATTTTTCCGAAATAAGGTCCCATGGATCGGAAGTAGATGGGCGGGACTTCGCCTCTCTATAAGCAAAGGCACAACTTACCCCAGCTAAACCAATCGGTTGCGTCTCATCCCCACAGCCAATCACAGCAAACCCGGCAAACGTTTAAATCTGCTCTTTCTCTCCCCTGCCAGCATCGTTCAGGAGAATTGATGCAACCCTCCTTCACTTCCAGTTTTTTCAGATCCAAGGCAGGATAGCCCAGAAGAACTCTCATCCCTCCGGATTTGTATTTCCCTTTAGTACTCACCACCACCAGTGTCTAGACCCCGGGGGGTTTCTCTTTCTAGTCGGCTTCTCCTCCCCCTTAATTCATCATAGTATGATGGGGTCTAATCTCCAAAACGCTATTGTTCATACGGAAATAAAGATGTTATCAACTACAAACTAAGTCTCTCCAGATTGAACTATAGCCCACTCGTTTAAATTTGATCAAGGTACAAAGTTATGCATTATTTGGGTCATGCTTGCTTTGAGTGACAGATGTGTTAGACTGCCTTGAGTGTAGAAACCCTCAATAAGTATGAAGTAAACTCCATTCCCCAAAATTAGTGATACCTTTGGCCTGCTCCACTTGGTCTTCAAAAGTGACGGAGCTCCTCCTCTTCACAGACGGATTGCAGGGGTTCTGGAGTTGGGAGGACCCGTCTGCGGAGAAGTTATCCAGCAGCATCACGTCTGTACCTGCAGGGAATCATCACGGACACAAACAAGGTGAACAGAGAGGGTTAATTAAAAGATCAATTGAAGGGAAAAGCTGCATAAGTATAGCGGCAAAAACTCCCAATGAGTTGTGCCGCTGAGAGGCTAAAAGCTGCTCTTTGCTTGTTCCATGTAAGAGTCCGTAGTCATTTATAATCCATTGTTTAATAAAGACGACAAACAACAGACCACACGGTGAACAGAAAGTCAGAGCAATTCATCCTCTTCCTACGTCATGTCCCCAAACCGGCATCCAACAGGTGACCTCAATACCAATAAAGCACACCCACGTGACCATTGCCGGAAGTGATAAACAATAAGAATTCAACGTGATGCAAACAGAAATGAAGATAATAATAGCAATAATAAGCAATGGCAAAACAAGCATTTTGGCTCCTACAATAAGTACAAACCAACTTAATAAAAAATCACACAAATGAGTTTGGTGATGTTTCTTTGTATTTCCACATGACTACTTGCCACCCTTAGCTAAAAGCATGAGCTGTGAAACAGGAATGTGAGGCACCCTGTACCAAAGCTTTGGGAGGATGACGCAATAGAGTTTTGAAAATCATGTTTGCGCGTGCAAGTCCCATAATAGCAGGAACACATTAGTCAGGGAGGATGCAACTTTTGATATTACAACCACTGGCTAGCTGGTATCCAAATATAAATGAAAGCAACAATGTTCGAGGACCAAACAGGATTAAGCATTAAATATAACTCTAGACAACAGGATATTGTAGTTCAGAAATAATTTATTGGACACACAAAGAGTGTTTTTTTTCTGTGCGTTAAACTTACATGAGTCCTGAGTGTAACTGAAGCCGGTGTCCCCCGTGCTGCTCCCCGGGGCCAGGAGATGCCCTCCGCCCGCAAGCATGGCTGTCAGGTGGGGCGACATACCCAAATCTGAAAAGAACACAAGCAAGATTTCAAACAAGCTGTACAAAAGCATACAATACATTTATTCCTCTTTGCACATAAATCCACCTGTCCACTATCTGTTTACAGTTCACACACAGACAACCTGTTAATAGACATTGTGCCTACTTGAATGTACATTACAGGTTGCTTTTTGTATCTTTGTCAAGCCGTGTTGTCCTTGATGTTTGCCTTACTAAACATTGTTATTTTGGTCTGTGATTTTGCCAAAGATCAATAAAAATGAATTATTGCATGGCAAACCCACCTGTTATTCTGTTGGAGATGCTAAAGAGGCGGGACGTTCTATGCCGCGTAGCGAATGACTCCCTGTAGTAGCGATCTCCAAAACACATCCCCAGCAGCTCCTTCCTCACCGTTTTATTCCACAGACCGTAGATGAGCGGGTGGCACACTGCGCTGCAGAAAGAGAGCCACGCTACCAAAGTCTCCAGTCCCTGAGAAACACTCCCTTGTCCCCAAATAGCCTCCGTACACACCACCCCAACATATGGCCCCCATGATATAAAGAACGTGCCGATGACTACTAAGATGGTGACAAAGGCCTTGCACTGACTCCCTGCATACACCAGGCTCCGCCGGCTCCCATTAGAAGAAGTCGAGGTGCTTGAGTTTTTTCGTCCATTCCTCTGAGCTCCATTGGAGCCGTCGTTGGTCACAACAACCGTCCCACAGTGTACTTTCCTGGCTTTCATGCGTGCAACACGGAAGATTACACCGTAACAGGCCAGCATGATGAATAAGGGGGGAAGGATGCACCAGGTGACCCAGAAGGCCGTGTAGCTGGGCACTTTGTGCCAAGAAGCAACGCAGGTCCACTTGTAGCAGTCAAACTCGAAGGAGGACCACCCAAACAGAGGAGGCAGACAGCCCACCAGGGAGTGTAGCCACACGTATGCGATGACGACGACTGCCCGGTTTCCTGTGATCTTCATGGGGTAGATCATTGGGTAAAGCACAGCATAGTACCTGTTTGGATAAAAGAGGATCACCTTTAGGAGAGGAAACCAAAGGAGCCTTTTGGTACAAATAACACAGAGGCTGCTCAGAAATCGATGTGTGATTAATGTCGCATTTCCACTACAGCGCAAAGAGCGGTTTAAGCGTGCCGTGCCCGGCCCGTTTTTGGTTGCGTTTCCACTGGGCGTAGTTCCGGCTAGCGGGTACTTTTTCACAGTTTTCTGGCTCTCTAAAATCGAGGTTCTTTCCAGGCCAACAACCGGGCTGAGTATGCTAAACTAGTGAGAGAATCGCTGGCAACTACAACAAAATGAACATATTTTACCGTGATTTAATTGTAATACACGTTTCAAAATGATGCCGAAGTAACAACATACTGATACCGGATAGTAAAAACCATGAATGAATGCTTTGACAAGTCTGCAGACAGACGGCAGGCGAAAAACCTTTTAAAATGCGTGTTTTCTGAATGGAGATCGGCTAAGCTAACGCAGTAAATGCTCCGACCGTCCACACTCACAACAACGGCCTACAGACATAAATAAACCAGCGACTGTATTCGCCATGACAGACAGTCTGTGGTTTGTACTTGTTTAACTTTTGTCCAGTTTCTGAACAGATATGAGGAGCTGTGAGCTCTGAGGGCAAACAGCTAACGGCTGATCTTGGTTTTGTGTTTTGCACATGGGTTTTGCATTGAAGATGACGTCACGGCTCTGCCTACACTGCGTTACTATAGTTACTACCCCAGTTCCTAAACTGTAATGGAAACGCAGCATAAAGTGAGCCTGGCCTAACAAGGCCTAACTATACTGTACTAAGCCGAGCGAGGCCCTGCAGTGGAAAAGCGCCATTAGAAGCTCAAATCTGAAACACCACCCCCGACCTCTGTAAAGTATAATCTTAATAGCTACAGGCACAGCAGAAAAGGAGGTTTTGCAGGAGAACAAATACATGCACTGTTAACAAAAATTCCTCAAGGTGACGGAGGTAATTAGGAAAGCAGTGGGAACAGTAAGGAGTGTGTGCTTAACAGTAGATCTTTACTAAGGATACCAGGAATAAGAATATAATTAAACCAGAGTGGTATTCAATTTCAATCCCAGACAACTGGAAGTGCAGCTCACAGTAACCAACTATTGAAAATATATGTATGTCTTTCACTTTTGAGTGAAATGGGGGGAACAAGTAAAAAGAGGCCCATTGGACATTGTCAAATCTCTTCTTTAGGGGAACCAATGATTTAATATAACATAGCTCTGAACCAGCCAAATGTAACGTACACCATAATAATACTAGGCCTGATATACAGTATATTGTAACCTCTAGATCTAGTTACTTAGGTGTCCCTCGTATTGCTAAACCAACAGAACATTAAATGTAATATTACCTATGAATTTAATTTTCCAGCACTAACCTGTCAATGGCAATAGCTCCGAGGGTGAGCATACTGGCCGAGCTGATGAGTAAGTACAGCAGGGCAGTGAAGTTACACCACACCACCCCAAATACCCACTCCTTCTTTGCCGAGCTCACTGCCACGAATGGCAGCACCAGCATGGACAGCAACAGGTTGGACAGGGTCAGGCTGAACACAAACTTGTTGCTGGGTGTGAGGAGATAAGGCCTTCGATAGAGGGTCGCCACGATCATGAAGTTCCCCAGGCCGGCGAGGAGTGTGATGGTCACGATGGAGACGGACTCCAGGGCAGCCAGACCCTCCCCATGCCCCACCGAGGTACAGTTCCTACTGTTGTTCATGGTGACAGGCTGGGCCACCACACAGGTGAAGGGACGGTTGGAGACTGCAAGTGAAAGGACGTGGATAGGACGAAATTATCAAAAAGTATTGAAATTTGAATGTTAAAGAGCCATACCGTCCTACCGTTGGCTGCCAAAAAAAATTGTAACGTTAAGTACATTTCGTCAATACAGTGCCAAACAGAATTGAGATACTTGTTCTAGTATTTTACTCAACTACATTTCAAAAGGGAAACATTATCCTATACATTTTACTACACTACATTTATCTGACTGCTGTTGTAACTTTGAAGTTTTGTAAGGATTCAAGGATAATTTACAAAACAAATCATAGGTTTATAAGGAAAACAAAAAACACAAAATATAGCAATGCAACTAACTACGTTGGTCAAAATCCTAAGTAATACAACAATGTATTTCATAATTTGGTAAATTGCTGAATAAACGTTAGGTACTATTGACACCTTTATTTACTTCTGGGTGGGTTAACTCTGAATTTAAATTAATTTCTATCCTTTTTTCTGAATATGTATTAGAGGTTAATTGGCTAACTAGTAAGTGTCAATAAATATAACATTAGCTCAGCAAAAGGGCAATTTCTAAGAATTACATAAATAATATAGCAATGACAGGAGAAAATAACATTTGTAACATTTCAGTGCAGGACGAAAAATGTGTGGTTTTACATAGTTGTTGCTATTTTAAATAAAAGAAGGATCTGGATACTCAGTACTGCTCCTAGTTTAAAATGGTATCATCCTCCGGAACGATAAGCAAAGGATGAAAACGTGAACCTCACCCATTATTTACAAGCTGAAACTAAAATCAAACGGCTGGAGGCTAAACAAAAAGAATCCACGTTATTAAACCGCCTGCGAATTAGTTTCAGTTATTGCTTAGCAACGTACCGCAAATGGAAGTGCGTTTGAATTCGAACCAACGGTCAGATTTCCACCGTTATTTATTTAATAGTTTTTTCAGCATAAAGGCAAATGTGTTAACATCTCTCACCATGGCGTTAACTTTTTAGAGTTAAAAGTAAGATAAAAATGAAGTTTAACCTACAAGTTAGCAACAGTTGAGGTTACTGTATAGCTCAATGTTGCTGACAAATGTGGACTTTGTAAAAGTGTAGTCAGTAGTAACGCCAATAGCTAAAACAACCACCGTTAGTTAGCCTAGGTTAGCTGAAACTTTCTCCCATTGTCCCCCCGAAACACAGCGCTCTTTACCTGCTCTGGTTTGGCGCTGTTGCTCCACATTGTGTCCTACTCAAAGACAAACCGTCCATCCTACTGGTCCAATTTCAAAGTATAACTCAGTAATAGCGTGCTGAGTGTGAATAATGTACAAAAAGCCCCCTCGACATTGTGAAGTTTGATAACGTTTGTCCTCAATCACAGACGGCCAGCTGCAGCAATGGCGTCCTCCTCCTCCTCAGACTCCCCTCTCAGACTCCTTCACTTTGTGGGTGGTCCACACTCAGAATGTTCTTGTTTTCATATTATAGCAAAGTACTCAGATCTTGTACTTAGGTCAAGTAGAAGTACCAGAGTGTAGGAATAATCTGTTACAAGTAAATACAAGAATTATTAGCATCAAAATATACTTAATGTACAAAGTAAAAGTACTCATTATGCAGTTCGGCCAATTTCAGAATATGATATTGTAGGTTTTGATTATAAATATTGATGCATTAAACTAAAGTGTCATCAAAGCTGACTGAAATTAATGTCATCATTAATCCAAATCCGCAAAGTAACTAAATTCTTTAGTAAAGGTAATAAACACTATAGTAAAATAACACCATTTACCTCTGAAATGTAGTGGGGTGGAAGTAACAAGTAGCAAATCATCTAAATACCCAAGTTAAGTAAAAATACCTCAAAATTGTACTTAAGTACAGTACTTAAGCTAATGTGCTAAGGCTAATTACTTTACAACACTGTCAACGTGTGTTACTCGTTGTGCTTTTGCATAAGTTATGCAGATTTGTAATAATCATGACACTGCGTTGAAAACTTAAAAGTAGTTTGATCCTGTTCCGATCATACATGTACTGTAGGCATTGTAGTCATGTTAGCAAAAATCTATCAACGCATTTGTATTTATTTTAATGACAGGCTGCTGGTGTTTATGAATGAGCTGGCCGGACCACCCACGTGGATCAAGGACTCGTGCACATCAACAACACGTCAGCACGTCGACTTACGTTATCCAATCAGAGAGCAGAGTCGTTACAGACTGCTTCCATTGGACGGCGCGCTCTGTCTAAAAAGTACAATCTTTACAGGAGATAGACAAAAATAATATACACGTGGAAATAAACATAAATAGTTCGTTAAAGGTGGTCTCTAGCACTTTCATAGAAATATGCTGTAAAATATAACAGTCAAATAGTGTTAATAGCACTGTAATACCAAAATATAACGTACCAGTAAATTGTATGTTTCATGGTTTAAAATTAATTGTATGTGTGCACACTTACTTGGTCATTCACTAACAAGCCAGAGCATTTGAATATGGAACCATTGTAGTTTAGCATAGAATTATCTTTCTGTTGATCTCAATAATGAAAAATAAAAACTACAACTTGATTATTTAGTAGGCTATCATTTGTACTTTGTCAACGACTCTTTAGGGACAATACACATAACTAAAAATGGGCATTTTAAAAAGGGAAGCCCATGATGTGAAAGGCACATAAGTATAAATTCAGAAAAATAATTAACCAAGGGCGAGGGGGATTAACCTTAACACAATGTTCACTAAGGGAATTTATGATACCTGTGCTTTTGTCCATTTTAAACACTGAATGGTAAGATATGAATGACTTTTAAAACCAAATACACAAGCTAGTTTCAATTGTTTACAAATAGATTTTATTATAACCCATTAAAAACTGTATGGTATACTTAATAGGCTAAAAGTAAACAAAAGCAGTGGTGTGGTCAATGGTAGCGTGGCATTATACATTTATTTGGTTCAGGCACACAACCTATGTTAATTTCCTCAAAAAATAACAAACAACACTTAGGGTTTATAGGTGCTACATAAAGCATGTGTGGAGACTGCGAGGGAATGTGTTTGGTCACGTTCAGGCTGATTGCCATCATGTGTGAAATTACACCGTATGACCTGACGTTAAAACTTTTGCATGGGGATCTGTGGAGTGTAGTCGGTCAGAAGAGAAACCATCAGACCCTGAAAGAGAATACAGTTGTGACGATATTTATAATAGACGGATAATCAAACTTGAGGAACAGACTATACTGACAGGATCAAATGAAACCCATAGTTATAGTAATAATAATAATAATCAGGTTTCTCACCATAATTGTCCACTTTCTATTCTCTGCCTCGGGGAAGACGAGGGAGCGGGATGAGTAGAATACTTCATCATCCACCTCCTCCATTTTCCGGGGGAGACAGTGCAGGAAGGTCCAGTCTGGTTTGGCCACACTTCCTGTCTGTAGAGGTCCAGTGCAAACATAGAGTAAAGGCACATTTCACCTTTTTGCTTCTATGCAAATATTGACTTGCCAGACACAAATCCAGTCACTCTTATTGACTAAAATATGACTGTAATCGTTTTCAGAAAATGATACCATCAATAATATAATCAGGTTTTACAGGCATTGTTATATCATAATATATTTAGACTTAGGGCAAATGGGAATGCTCGGTCTTACTCCTATGAGGAACTTGAAATTGCTCTACTATTTACTCTACCATTTACTTGCACTATGTTTCTGTTTATCTGTGTTGCACTGTTGGAGAAGCCTGTAACCTAAGATTTTCATCTGCATAACTACACTGTAGCTATGTTCATATGACAAAATAAAGAACCTTGAACCTCCTTTGCAAAGTAGTACATATTATTATTGACCAACATAATTACTGTAATCACAACTATGTAATCATGTCCTGTGCACACATTTTAGTCAAAGCTTGCTTGCTGATTGATAAGCCAGATGAAGTATGTATTGAGGAGTTTACCGGACAAACAATTGGATAAATGCTTTGTGTACAGTCAGTAGCACGTTTTTTTATGTTAGGTAGTGCTTACAGCTGTCAAAAGGGAGCAATTTTAGAACAGGCACAGATATAAAAATGGCCTAATACAAACCTGCTCGCATGTTGTCTGTGACATGTTTTCCTCTTTAGGCTGAAAAGAGGGCGTCAACAAGTTGCATCTTAATATGAATATGACTATATCCTTTACCTGCATTGTAATCTGGTAACCCTTAAAGTCTTTGAGCCTCTTTTTCTTCTCCTCCTCCTGTCCCATGCTGACCCAGGTGTCGGTGACCAACACATTACTGCCGTGGGCGGCTTCCATCGGGTCAGAGGTCAGGACAAGCTGGGTCCCATGCTGAGACAACGGCAAGTAATGGAAGTCATTTTACAAAAGGTCTGTTAATAATAATGATGACAATTAAAGTAGGACACCTCACCTCTTTGGAGAGCCTTTGTGCCTCTTGAATAACACTCTTCTCTGGCTCATATCCCTGGGGATAAATATACAGTTTTAGCTTTAGGGGTGGTTGGGCCGTTTTCACCAAGTAGCTTTACATTTTGATTTCCTGTTCACTACTGATTTCATTTCGATGTCAGTTTATGATAATGGCCCTGCTTGCAAAAGGCAAGTGGGGAGATTCTATACTCGCCAACTACAAAAACAAGAATCTACTACAGATAACAGGAAGTGCAGTACAATTAGAGGTAAACTGTACATGAGAAAATAAAACAATGCAAACCTTTGGTGTAGCAATTTTAAGATGAACTCCTAATTTAGCTGCAGTCATCATGAAAGAGTGGAGCACGTTGTTCCCATCGCCAATCCAGCTCACTGTTAGTCCACTAAGGGACCCATAGTGCTCCTGGAAGAGAATTAGTGGTATTTAGAAATCACTATGTCATTAACATTTGCAGGAAGAAAAAGCTAACTTTTCAAATGACTCAAAAAGGAAAGCAGAAATAAAAATATGAATGTATCTTTCATAAAACAAGTACAATGTCAATTGAGGATCTTTCATTGAACCCCCAGGGTCTTTATACTATTTGGCCTCCTTCTGGTAAGGTTTGGTGTGGCATGGTTCTGTTTAATGGGGCCCTATTAGGCTTTTCCCTTTCCTGTAGTATGTTATACAGGTTTGTATGCATGTAAATGGTCTGCAAATGCAAAAAGCTTAACATTCCCTCCAGAGGGAGTTTCTCTCCCAAAATGCAGTATGTGTAGGAGTTGCAGTGCCTGTAAAGTGAGGAAGTCAGCCAGAATCTGGATTGGGTGGTAGAGGTCAGACAGGCCGTTAATGATGGGGATGGACGCCTCCTTATCCAGCTCCTCCAGTGTGGAATGGCTGTACACTCGTGCCAAGACAATATCACAGAGTCCCGAGAGAACCCTGTGGAAAGAGTTTAGGAATCACAAAGGCATGCATACCAGCGTGCTGTGATTATTATAGAGAGCCACAAACACTCCTATTTCGCCTCAGTAATGAGCCACAGCAGTGAAAACATAACATGACTGTAACCACCTTGAAGACTCACAAGCATTGAAGTTATACTGACACACGCAATGCTATTTAGGATTTCTCTTATACAAAGATCAAAATGTAGTGTGCATAAACCTACAAGTTGTAGACTGATTAATGCCGTTCTGAGAAAATAGGCTTCGACCAATGCCGGTGCACACAAGGCTGATTCATTTTTTAATACAGTATTTCACTGAGCACCAGAAGGGCCACTACACTAACATTGTTTATTTACTTTTTATCATGTACGTTTACCGTTTTTTTGTGTATCTCAGAAACAAAGAGATGCTGCTTTCTGTGGATAAATGCTGTTGTTAAGAGCACAAAATAATAAAACAAATTATATTTATAATACATTTTTATTTAGGTTCAGCATTATTGATATTCTGAAACTGTTATATTTCATCAGATAACGACAATATGCATAGGTCATCAGCTATCATGCGCTCTAAATATGGACATTGGCCATTTAACACCCATATTGGTCGACCACTCCAACCCACATCAAACCACTGCCTGATATTACTTTCATTTTATTTCCAGAAAAGCAAACATAAGACATACCTAGCTGTGTCGGTGCCACTCTCATTCACTCCCAGGTGGATGTCCTGAGAGGTGAGGAAACAGGGGTGCCCACCCAGCAAAGCAAAACCTGTAATGATATAAGACAACATCAATATCCTTAATGGTCAACGGAATAGACAAGACTATAACATCTTTTCAACTCTGTCTACCCATAAGCCCCCCCCCCTCTCAATCAACTTCCTCTTGACTGCCTTTTTATTTTACTATGCTTACTTGTTTGCCTGTCCTATTTTGTCTACCCTCCCTCATACTGTAAAGCATATTTGAGTTGTGAAAAGCACTATATAAATAAAATGCATTATTATTATTTATTATTATTATAATAAGTATGAACAATTCCCCAACATTTGCCATGTTTCATTACAACATTGACATTTTCAGAAGAAATTACAAATCAAACAATTTGTGTCAAAGTGAAGGTTTTTTAAACATATGCACACAAATTTGGTTTATTTAATGATTTCAACTCCAGTTTTTAGGGTGGGGCTAGTAGTGGGTGATGGTTATTTGACACAAGACCGCATGTTCGGTTCCTATATTAATTTCCATGTCTGCTGTGCACGCTAAAAATGTTCTGTGTTTATTTTGTTGTCTTGCTTAATAACACAATAAAAGTATACTTGAAAAAAGAGTGCAACCTCATGGGTTGAATTGGCAGCACACAAGGGTTGAAATAGTTGCAGACTCTTTTGTTCCTGGGATGCACTGAAAATAACTTTTCAGCAGTTCTTTTGTGTCCATACACAAGTGACGTACACCGTTCAACGCACGGATGACTGGTCTCAGCCCTGCTCAGTGTCAGAAGTTACATTTCTGTTAGATTTTTCTCAATAATTCTATTTAATGTTTGAGTATTATAGGTTATGTTGATCGTTATAGTATGTCATATTATATCCACCATTATCAATATTTGTCTCGCATGTACCATATATTTAAGTTGATGTGTCACTATCATGTTTGTCACTAACCATTTTCCTTTAACCTTTCATTCAAAATAAAGGAAAAATCCCAATTGTAGACGGTAATGTAGCTTTCAGGTTAGAAGTGCACTGTAAATTGAGGCCCTTTCAATAAACCAGATCCTTGTTTTCAGTAAAAAAACAAAACATTTTGAAAACACTTGAAAACTGCTCAGTGTCTTTATACCACCTTTTGTGATATGTAAAAACAGAACACCTGTTTCTGTGGACATTCTCGTTCTGGTGCTTCTCTTTTCAAATATCATGGCAATCGACTTTCCTTGCAGGAGAGGAAGATACTGAAATATAAATGACAGAAACCTTCCTTAAAACGAAGCATCCTGAGGCTGCAGTAAAACTGAAGACAATCAACAAATAGACACTGCAGTTTACATGATAGACTGATGTTAGCTACCTGTTTTTCATGCTTGATCCGATGTTTTAGATCCCCTGAGACCCACAGCAGCCTCTTGATTTCATCTGAGCTGAAGTCTTTCAGAGTCAGGCAGCTGCGACCTTTTAAATTCACTGAACCAAGGGATGCAGCTCCAATGCTGAGAACATACCACAACGAGGAAATAACGCATGCATTATCATTTTTACTAACAACTCTCGCATTGCTGACAAAGTTTTGCTGCTATGCTTTTTTTTAAATAAAGATATCCGGAGCGTCTTACCTAAACCCTCGTGTAGAACAGTCTTGGAGAGTTTTCAAACATTTAAAAGCGACGGTGCTCACGGAGAACAGTTTAGCAGACATTGCAACTCAAGGAAAACACAGGGAAAGCGAAATGCTATGGGAGTATTTCATGTGAGAGGCGAAGTCCCGCCCTTCTACTTCCGCCCCATGGGACCTTATTTCGGAAAAGTTATGTATTGAAGTCAATGGGGAGAGAAAGATTATCTTTCGATCCCGTTTGAATTGTGCCACGAATTACACATGATGTTTGTCAATCTTAAAAAATCATTTCCATGTCAAAAAAGTCACAGTTTGTCGTAAAACTGTTGAAATATAAGACTATGAAAAATACGCAACTAGAAAGACTACAAATCCCAGAGTCGCGTAAGTGATGTCAACCGAAACCTTGTAAAGCCGGTCCCGCATGCTGGCTCTCCCCTTTTTCGTATGTACAGCTCTCAACATGCCCAGACTTGTAGTGATTTTCACCTATTTTAAAGGGCCCATGTCAGGCTTTTCCGGTTATTACCCGTCCCCTTGTGTGTTATGAAGGTTTTTCTGCATGCACACGGTCTGCAGAGTCAAAACCCCTCAAAGTACACCCTGTGCTGTAGCGAGTAAAACTCTAACATAGAAAATACCTGTCTATGCTGCCCCAGAATGCCTCGTTGGAGAAAAAAACAATCCATATAGAAGAAAACACCTTTTGAATAGCTGTCCACTGTAGTGACCTCTATGCATGAAAGGGTTAAGTGTAATTTGGCATGCTTTTATTTTGAAGGCGAGTTAACGCTGTTGACAGGAAGTTGTTGTTGCTATGGAAACAAGAAAAGTTTCACAGCGGGCGGAACTTGTCATAAAGTCCGCGATAATAACACCCACCTGTCATTGACATTACTCTCTCGTTCAGTTACTATAGCTGGGCCCTCTGTGAATTCATAGCTGGACCGCCTGGACGTCCAACAGCTCCTCTCTTCACAGTGACGAGCTTCTTTCATTTAACCCTTCACATTCCAACAGAAACTGAATAGGCAGATTCGAAGGATTTATTTCTTTGGAAATGTTATTTTAAATACAATTAAATCAAGTTATTTTGGTAAAACTAATGAAAAATATAACAAAACAAAAAAAATTAAAAACATATTTTAAATTTTATTTTGTTTTTTTATGTTTTTAAATATTATTTTGTAGAATATCTGACGGCTCGCCACTGCTTTGGAATAAATAGACTCAATCACCCCCCCCCCCCCCCCCCCAAGTTTTGATGGGAAGGACAGGAACGAAGTGAAAAGTTACATGAGAAAGTGTTTAGCTTGCAATATTGAAAGTAGCAAGGTCGAGTGCAGAGACTGAGAGAACACAAAGAGGTAGTCAGAACAGCACATCGCACCGGCCTTGACTTTGTATGCTAGCCGCGCTCCCCCGCAAAGCTAGGAAGCAACATTATGGTTTCCCGCTATATCTGAAGAAACGTTAGAGAAAACAAATGAGTATGATGGTGCCAGAGTAGGGAGGGACTTCCACAGGCCGGCCGAATGCTGATTGAAGGATCGTGTTACCAAGAGATTCTACCTGAGTCTGCGCACCAAGTCTAAAGAGAACCAAGTCTAAACCATGGTATCTCTTCAACTAGTCTTGACCAATCAAAAATGTACAGGCAACGCCCTGTGTAATAAAATGTATTGTCTCACGAGGTTCGTGGCTCTTGGCGGATTTGGTGGTTACAGATTACAGCTTGGCTGCCTGTGATTCCCAAAGACGTGATGAGTCCTTGGCCAAGTGATATATATATATTTTGCTCTCTTTACAATAAATAGTTAAACTTAGAAGTTGTCTGTCTTTTCTGGAATTCTGAACCCAACACTACGCCAAAAAGATTCATTGCATTTCACTTTTTATTTTCTTTAATTGCTTTCCTGCTACATGAACAAAACAAAAACTCGTTATGAAATAAAAATATAGAACTCTTAAAACACCACTCGTATGTGTTGTCGTGTCAGGTGTATTTGCTCTTTTAAAAGAGGAGACTCACTATTTATTTAAAGGTCCCATGATATGGCCATTTCTACTGATCATAATCCCCTTGTTGAGGTCTGCTAAAATAGATTTATATTGTGCAATTTTCCAAACTCACATTGGTTTCTCATACAGCATCTCTGTATAATATGTGTATTCACTCTCTGTCCTAAAGGGCTTGTTGGAGCTCCCACACCAGTGAGCCAGCTCACAGTATCCCGTTCTTCGCAGCAGCGAGCCTCGCAACGTCCCGCCGAGTGTGTGTGTGTGAGGAAGTCCGCGGATATTATATGAGCGGAGTCTGGAGATGTTGCGTATGTGGAAGAAGGCAGTCCGGGTGATGTTATTTATGTGAGGTGAAAATGAGAGGGAGCTGTCCAGGATGACACCAAGGTTCTTAACTTGGCCAGAGAAGGGGATGGAGTAGCCATCAATGATGAGGTTGGAGGCAGGGGAGGATCAATCAATCAATGTTTATTTATATAGCCCAATATCACAAATGTTACATTTGTCTCAGTGGACTTCACAGTTTGTACAGAATATCAGTATGACAATACGACACCCTGTGTCCTTAGACCCTAACATCGTACAAGGAAAAACTTCCAGAGCAAACCCACAGTTTAGAGGGGGAAATGGGTATCATCAGCGTAACATTGGAAATGGACATTATGATGATGGAGGATAGTGCCAAGGGGGAGTAGGTAGATAATAAACAGGAGTGGACCCAATACTGACCCCTGAGGAACACCATGTGAGACAGTGGAGCAGCTTGACCGGTGGGTGCTGAGACGCTAACACAAGAGACTGCTAACACCTCTATCAGCTGACGCCAACAGGAAGGAACAGCCAAGGTTACAGGTGCGTGTGCTCAGTCAGGACAGTATGAACTGATAAACTGGGTCAAAGTTATGGGCCTTGGAAATTATTTCCCCAACACTGTGAATATGGGAGGGGAACAAATTGTGTAATAAATGCTTTGGACAATAAGAAATATAAAGTTAACTGTTGAATGGCTTAGTTTTTTTAGATTGATGCTATTACTGTATTACTAATATCTCACATCTGAGGGTTTAGTAAAAAAAAAGAAAAAAGAAGAGGCACCCTAAAATAAAGATTGGTCTGGAGTTGATTTTGTCTTTTGAATTGTTTGTCAATACAGTCAAGTAGCTATAACTGGTACTTATAGTTTTAATTATACAGTCTGGTTATAATGTTTGGAGGAGGCATCACAGGTAAGAGCAGCAGTTGATGTGTTCCATCCACAACAAATGCACACAGATTGATTTGTGTTTATTTCTGTATCTACTATTTCTACTATTTCTTGAGTCATTATTGTATTGAATTTGTCACAACAACATCTTGAATATTTTAGTTTTTACATCACTAGCTTTTACATTGTAAAGGTGTCACTTCGGACTCTGGGTAATTATGAGAGCATGTCCTACTATTTTGAGAGTTTTAACAAACTAGACCTTCATCTATTAATGTAGAAAATAACTGGATTACTGGATAACTGGAGCAAGTTATTTATGGAGGGGCACATTTAATTTAGGACAAAAGCAATGTCAGTAGAGGTAGATGTCAAGAATTTGTAAAAAGTGTATAATGCTAACTTTGTTTGCTCTGATATATGCTTTTAAATACCATGAACTTAGTATCATCTTATTATGAATTTATATTTGAGGTTGCATTTTTTTCAGAATTTTTAATAACAAAGGATACTTGGTGAGAAAACGGGAGACCCCCACTACTTAGTTTGTGGTAATATCAAAGTCACCAGATATGAGTTGAGTGCAGAACATCAAAGAAAGCATTGTAATTTAGTGTGAAAACTAACTTCTAAAATGTTTCCAGGATTTTGGCATTGAAATTATTTATGTTGACTCTACTGGAAAACTGCACAGTACAAGAGCGTGTACACGTTCTTTTTTTTCTTTTTTATAAATGTTCTGCTCCTGGAAACAATCTGTTAAATGTGTAGTACACTACTTTTATCAAAGTGACCAGCATTAAAATGTAGGTTGGGCCCAGAGGCCCGCAACAAATGTGTTTGCTTCACCTAATCTTTGGTAAAATGTAAGTGTGAAGCTGTTTAATGAATTTGATTCACTCACTTCAAATCTTATTAAGCCCAATATTATATGTTTGCTTGTTCTTGGAATTTATGTCTATATAATTGCCTCTAGAACAGCGGTTCCCAACCTTTTTCAACTCGGCGCCCACTTAAGAATCTAAAAAATGTTTGCAGCCCACATTCAACCATAAACATTACGGAGGCTAAATAAAGTTCTGGTCAAATCAGAACATGTGACACGTTGTAAATCCAGTAGAACCGACCGCTGTCAAGGACTGTAATGATAGTTGCTAAGGAGGACCGAGAAAGAGAAAGGAAAGGAGGTTCAAATAAAAAAAATCTTAATAATGAGAATGTTTCCAAACAAATCATAATGTTTTGCAAATTATTTGGCGGCCCACTTGCAATGCCTTCGCGGGCACACAGGTTGGGAACCGCTGCTCTAGGACTTAATTCAAACATTAGACCTCCATGTTAGGCCAAGAAACATAAAAGTTGAAAGCCCATTACTTTGACCTTCTGCTGGAGAAGAACATGACAGGCAAACCTGTCTGTGAGAAACCCGTCACCTCTGGTGACTTGTCGAGCAACACATGTGATTGTGAAGCTGCCTGGTGAAACAAAACTGAAGAAGGTGAAAGAGCTTGGTAAGTAGCAGGATGGGAGCATGCATGAACTCAATTTGAGTAAGGTGATCAATCCACTCCTAAACATTCATTCAGACCCTTTTTTTAAAAATCATAATGTGAAGCATCATGTTGAGATCTCTGAATGATCCAGATCCTGCCCCCAGGTTCATGTCCCTCCGGCGGGTCCTTTGCTCACCCATCCTGCAGTTCTTTTTTTCCCCTTCTCTGACCCATCTCACAGTTCCTTTTCACGCCTAGAGCACCTGGAGCAATTCCCTTTCCCACCCCTCCAGCAGTTCCTCCCTTCTCATCCTGCCGTTCCTTTACACCCTGTCCGGCAGGAAAATTATGATCTGATTCTCACCTATATTTTGTTTTTGTGTTGTGTGTGTGTGTGTGTGTGTGTGTGTGTGTGTGTGTGTGTGTGTGTGTGTGTGTGTGTGTGTGTGTGTGTGTGTGTGTGTGTGTGTGTGTGTGTGTGTGTGTGTGTGTGTGTGTGTGTGTGTGTGTGTGTGTGTGTCTGTGTGTGTGTGTCTGTGTGTGTGTGTGTGTGTGGCGCCACGGCAACAGAACACTAAGTACCGACTCTACAACCTAGCAACAGGAATCAATCACACACACAGGGCAGTCTTCACAGGGAGACAGGTATGTCCAATGTTTTTTCTTTTAATGCCCATGTATGCTTTAAAACATGCAAAATATCTAAAAGATATTACGAGGATCTGATAAACTAAATAGGCATTTTTGAGTAAATGTCATTTTTGTTATATTCACTGTTAGTCGGATTGAGAACTAGTTAAACTAAAAGCTTGACTATTTATGACTTTCACTGAAAGTTTGCTTCTTCCGTTTTTATATGGAGTTGTTGCATTAAAGGCACTGTTATTCCTTTTTATAGTAAAGTATGGTTAGACGGAGATACAGACAGAGATAATGAATTGTGTTCCACAATGACTTAACATGCACTGGTTTCAATAGCTAAATATAATTTCTATTTGATTTTTTTGTATTATAGTGACCTTGCAGTATTCAATGCAGTTTTATAACAAGGTAATATAATATTTATTATTTATTCTATAACACCGCATCAATTAAATTCCAGATAAATGTAAGTGTTTCTAACTGTGCACTTACATTTATCTAGAATTGTATTAAATGATCAAAATGCATGCATTTTTCTCGTTATTATGGTTACAGTAACCTGAAGCCGTACCGAGAACACGTTGGTTAACAAGAAGCAGGGTAAACCTGAACCGGTTGCCAGGCTCTCACAGAGCCAACACACACTTCAACAATATTCAACCCAATTCACTCATACCCACAGGCAAATAAAAGTTGTGAATTTAACTGCATTTAAAAAACCAACACAGACAAGAAAAGGAAAACTCAACAGAAATGTAACAGCCAAGTGTATATGACCAAATCAAGTGGGTTTACCTGATGTACTAGAACCATCATTCTAATGATTTAGACTTCTAACCTTGGAATATATTGATAACGGTGTGTGGCGCAGTGGGTTGTGCGTATGTGTTTGGATGATGTTGTTTGGATCAGGGGGACACAGGTTCAAACCCCACTGCAGTCAGCATGTCGTTGTGTCCCTGGGCAAGACACTTCACCCCAAATTGCTCCTGTGGGGATTGCCCACAGTATTGAGTATGTAAGTTGCTTTGGATAAAAGCGTTTAACAAGTGACATGTAATGTAATAACCGGATTATTTCCTGTCCTCCTTGACCCCTCCATCCTCCAGGAAGATAAGACATGATGAAGGATTTCTCTCTGTCCCTGCTTAGTCGTGGGTGTGGGCGATTAGTCTCGTCAAACGGAAACACAGGGAGGCATGATGGTCGGCTGGACGTCTGCTTCACACCACAGGTGCTGCACACTTGCAAATGCTTTAATAGTAGCCTTCCAATATTGGAGGACACATTATTATAATATACCCAAGTTGTATGTTGGTCAATTCCTTTTTTTTTTGTACTGGTTTAGTATTTATGTTATGAAATGTTTTTCCATTATGCCTTCTCTCATGGCAAGCTTTCAATCAAGCAGACATTCATTAATCAATCAGTCCATCATTCCATTCATCATATATTCAATATTTTGAATCAATCGACCAACAGGATTACTTTATCTGGAAGTCCCGGGACTCTCTTCTGCGGTTGTCTAACAGCGGCCGCCAGATTGTGAATGAAGAGTCAGCCCTTCCAAAGACTTACAGCACCCGTCGGGGCCAACTTCAACTCTATTCCCAGGTATGTGTGTGTGTGTGTGTGTGTGTGTGTCTATGCAAGTAACTACACAGTTTGGCCCTAATGTAACAAGGGATATTGGTAATGTAATGGCTGTAGAATAAGGAAAATCAGTGTTTTTCCTGTGTAAACCTCACTTTCAAGATGCATTTATCTCTGCCACCAAGTCTATGTCTGTAATTAGAATTTGTGGAATATTTTAAAGGGGGCTTTTTGTCTCCCACAACCCACTGAAATATCTATGATCACTGCAAACCATACCAAAATGCATGGGGGATTTCTATCACCCAGCGTCCAACACAGTTATCAGCAGCAATGTTGTCATATAAATCAACCAAACAAACCTCTTTTACAAATGTTAGTGATTCATTACTTGTCCCTCCAAAGTGCAATGTCTTCACTTTTTTATAAAGTTTTTGACGAAAAGGTACGTCAGCATTACTTATGGGTGGTCCACAATCTTCCTAATTAACGGCTCAATCAACAGTGTCAAGTATTTGTTTTATTTTGATTATGTGCTCATTAAATAGTCGATTACACTGAAGTATCCTTATAGTGAGTGGAGCGTTGTGAATGTGTGTGTAAGCCCAAGGGTTTGTTTATTTTTGTAATGACCTTTTGTCAACAGGACTTGGTTACCATCGAAACCAGCGCAGTGACCAGAGATGGAAAGCAGAAAGTTGTACGGCGATACACTCAACAAGACAAGTCGCAGTTGAGCACCCTCAAGGAATTAACTGCAGCCATTTTGAGTTACAGCAACAGCCAGGTATAAGGAAAACTCCTCTAAGAATATGTGCATTTATCATGTGTATATATACTGTATATGTGTGTGTGTAATACCCATACATGTATGCATGTTGTATAATGTACCGTATGCCTAATGTTCAAGATTTTGTCTGTAGACAATTCAGACTTGAATTATAAATAGAAAAATAATAACCTAATGACACATCAATTATATTTAGGTAAACTCAATTCATTTATCAATATTATTTATATTAACATTGAAGTACTTTAAACTGTAAAGTAAAAAAGAGGTTGGTCATACACCCAACTTTTCAGCTCTCCATAGCTTTACAGCCTGTTACAGCCTCATTGTTTTTTAATGAATTGTTTTGTTCCTCCCTAGCACTCTCATTAACCTTGTTAACAGCACTAGCTAGCAGCACTAATGTTTTTCTTCCCTCCAGTACACCTCCTCCAGACTCGGTCCACTTTTCCTTCCTCCTCTTCATCATCGCCCTCTTGCTCCAGACCTTCATCATCCCATTCCTCCGCCTCTTTGCACGACACAAGTGCAGCCAAGTCCAGAGTTGCTTCGACAGTTGAACCCTGAGTGGCTTCCTGCCGAGGGAATAACTGAATTCCTGGGGAACCATCCTGAAGGTAAAAGAGGGATGGATGGATATAGATTGATGTAAACGTATAGGTGGATAAATCCAAATTAGAACATAGGTTTTATAGCATGTTGGTATGAGCCAGGGAAATTATTAAATGACTGATGCACTTGGTCTTTTAATTTCAATAAGTGGTAAAGCAAGACTTGAAAACAATAACCACACAGGAGCTTCACTGCACAAAGTCAACTTTACCAAATCAATTGTAAAACAAACAGAAACTTCTCCGCAGTTAAAGAGGAGGGGCAAGGTATCAAAAAAACGGTCCGGTTGGATCTGTTCCTCCAGATACCCTGCAGAGACAAGACTTCACAGGTGCAACCCCAGGCCTGGGTTAACGTTTCAGCCATGACCCCCGAAGAACTAAAAGAACCTCAGGTGCATGCTAATGACTGAAGTCTTTTTCAATACTCCTTTATCTTTGGGAATGTGTGTGAAATGTTGTAATGTTATGTTTAACCTATCGGCCAAATGTCTTTTCCACACACCGCAGACTTATCTAGACATGAGTCGGCAGCATGCTGGAAGTTCACAGCACAGTACAGGAGGGGAGCACCATCATTCAAACATGAACTGGCTCCATGATATGGCTGATGATCCAGGCTCCATTCAAGACAGTCTCAAGACTCATGATGAAGGCAACTATGAAAGATCGATAAGGGGGAGCAGACATGGCAGGATAGGTGTGTGTGTGTGTGTGTGTGTGTGTGTGTGTGTGTGTGTGTGTGTGTGTGTGTGTGTGTGTGTGTGTGTGTGTGTGACACCTCTGTAGCACTTGGTCTTGCCGGGAATTGAACTGGTGACCTTCCAGTTGCCAAGCCAACCCACCACCGCCCTATTCCATATTCATTCAAAGCATAAGTTTAATTTAATTTTGGCATATAATGAATTAAGAAATATATTTCAACCTTCTCATACTGTACTTTGAATTTCTAAAAAATGTTTATTTCCTGACTGCTCTCTAGTCAGGAAGCATTTAACAAACCTTTACATAATACAACTCCTCTGCAGTCGATGTAGATGAGGCTCTTTTTACTTCCCCACACAGGCCTGCTTCCTCCTCTGACAGTGGGACAATCAGGAAGCCATCGACCCTGCTTGGAGAACACAGCCAGGGTAAGACTGTTCAGAGTCTTAAGCTTTAGGACTAAACATAATCATACTAAACATTTAGCCACATTATAATATAACAGCAGTATCTCAGTGCTCACCCACATCCCACTTATAAATAACATTTTATTGAGGAACTGAGAAAACAGTGCATGTCTGACAAACCATTTTAATCCCTTTTTTCAACACAGACATCTTCATCCTTATTGGATTAAAATCCTTATTTTTTTCAAATTTGCTTTAAAATTGCAAATATTTGGTTCTCGAACACAACAAAAATATATATGCCTTTTTCACTATCATCTTTAAAACTTGACATAAAAACATGAAACAAAATGCAAATGACAGAAACTGCTGCAATTTACGTCAATATTTCTTTGTAAAAACAAAACATGGACGAATGGCTAAAAAATAGAAATGGATTCATTTTTCATTCCAGTGAACCTTGATTGGCATTTAATTGCCTACTTTCTTGAAACATAATTTCTTTGTTATTGGAATGACTTCACTACATTCTCTCTTTATATTTTATTAAAATAACAGTAAAAGGAAACAGTAAAATACTTTTTACTAGAAAACTACACATTATTATTATGATGTGTTCCCAACCCCGGGCAATCAATATTTTTTTTTAATTGAATGCAATCCTGATTTCTGTCATTGCCATGACATGAGAGGATATGAGAGCAATAATTCCAAATGTCAGACCGATCTAAATGTAATGTTTCAGCCGAAATGGGAGGGCGCCAGGACTGATGAACTCCACACTGCACACTGCCTTCCTCCCATAGCAGAAAGTCGCACCGTGAAAATACTCCATCAGCAGCCTCGGTTCCTCCCGCTGCTGTTTCCTGAAAAGGAGGGTAACAAAGACACATTCTGTTTCTCATCTGGACCATATATCTAGTTTAAAACATATCCAGGCCTTGGAACAACCAGCATCTCAGGTTGTGGTAGGGGGACAGCGGAAAACATTTGTTATTGTCTGCAAATGTTCACCATGTTCTTCGTGTCTTCTTTTACATCGTGGGTTCTCCTTTTAGACCCTCCTCCTCCTCCTCCTCCTCCTCCAGTAGCAGGTAGTATTGCAGGACGGAAAGGCCCAGGCAAGCAGAGCTCTTTGGCCTTCTTACAGAACCGACAGCTTGACCTCCAGAATCCCTGTACATCGAGGGATCCTAGCAGAGGCGTGGTTAGGGGTATTCTTCCTCTAGAGCTGAGAGGTATGGAGAGCTTTATGGGCCATACTATGTTTTTTGGGGTTTTCCCTTTCCTGTAGTGTGTTATACGTTGTATGCATGCAGAAGGTTCAAGTGGGAGTCCCCCCCCCCCTGCCTGAAACTCCTTTGTTTACTTCCATATTCATCCTTCTATGAAATTTGGGTGATTTAAGATTACTTTCTGCATCTAAGCTGAAATGTGGAAGTTTACCTACAATGGAATGATTTGGAAAACGGACAAGAACCCGGTCTCTCCAAGAATATACTGTTTTAATTGCATGTAGGGTTATTAAACTTAACAGACTAGTTCACCCATACCTTTTGACATATAAATACAATAATCCAAGTAGCAAAAGATACAGTTATGCTACCATTCATCTGTCAAAGGGTGTATTTTTCCTGTTGTCAGAGTTGATATGTATTGTCAGATTTGCAGAACGGCAAACCTGTTGGCAACCTGATCTTGGCTCCTGATGGGGAGATCATTCAACTCTCGCTGTACAATCACAACCATGACCATGACACTCAGGAGCAAGGTACACGTAGTAAGCCCTCATGTGAAAGCTCTATCTTCATATCTAAAATCTGCACATCTGGAGGAGAGATTCATAGATTATAGCAAAGCAAATTTGAGCCACGCACATTCTCCTAAACCTTGCCCTCTTTTTAAGCTGCAAGATTTGCCATCTCTCACTTTGCCTCGCTAATGCTTTTGCTGCCCTGCTTCTATAGTGTTGCTGATTTTCTGCCCCACCACCACCCCAGCATCTGTGAGCTCTAGGGGCAATTATTGAATCATCACTCCACAATATGTCAAACATATTTGCAGGGAGGCCGGCGCCTAGACAAAACGCTCAAAACGAAATGCTGAGTTGTCTGATTTAATTAATAACAATTATTTTTGTCTCTCAGCTCTCCAGGTTTTATCTGCAGAAGGAGAGAAGTTACCCTTGGTCATTGTGCTGCAGGCTGAAAAGACACATACAGGTGCACCACACACACATGCACTGGGATTTTTAAGTTAGAGGAGCATGTTCGGTAAGCAATGCTCTTTGATGCTGTTAAGGCGAAAACTTCTTTATGTGTTGGCGTTGTAACAAGCTAGCTACATATGTTGGTTTTTTATATGAAACAGACTCTGTCCATGCATGACATGACAGTATAGTTCATTACATGGTATTTAGCTGACCCTTTTATCCAAAGCCACTCACATCCACTTCAAAACCGTAGACATGCCTACGAGAGCAATGTGGGCGTCAGTATCTTGCACAAGGACACGAGGGGTGTTTCGCCCGAGGAAGGCTGCTCCAGAGCCACCATTTCAAGCATACTACGTCATCGAGTGCCGCTGAAGGATTGTTCCAATGTCCAGTATACTTGGAATTCTACCGAGGCCGGCGTACTTCGTAGCGAGAAATGTCGAGGCTGCTGTAGACTCCGCTGTCTTAAAATCCCCACAATGCTTTGTGCACAGGCCAATTTCCAAATCTTTGGAAGAAATCGCGCTCCATTTAAGGCGGGGCCTCGCATATGACGCACACCTGTAAACCTGTTAGCCTGTTCCACAATTCTTCATTTTCCGAGGCTAGGAAGGATTCTTGCCTCGCTTCTGAAGCAAGTGACTCGGAAGACATGTGCTACCAAGCAAGCGTCCTCGACATTGAGAAACACCCACAGTGTGTTAACTGTTAACCCCCTGATTTGCCGTTCTGCCCACTAAAACCTCTGAGCCAGAGCCCCCATACGTCTGTGTGATTCTTCGTGGTTTGCTTTCGTAACTTTAGAACGGTTTATGCCATTAAGGTACTGGGATTGGCTTCTACATCATAAAATAGATTTGCGATTGCTTGAGCAAATGCACACATAGCTTGCAACCTTTTTGTTCCAGGTTTGGATGTCATGGTCTTATAAACATTATAGTTCAATAATTCCTTATACCTTGTACCTATAACTGCAATTTTCTAACACCTTCACTTAAGGTTTCTTACTGTCTATAAATGTCTTCTTTCTTAGAAACAAAATATGCTTTACAGTACCATTTTCATTGTGGCTACTGTCAAGACACCTGTCTGTTTGTCCTCCCCTCAATGAGCACAACCTTGGGTGCTGTGCTCTCAAGTGTTTTGTCTCCCTGTTCCTGCCTGTTAGCGTCAGCTGATAGACGTGTTATAGTGCTTTATCTTGTTATACAGCATGTTAATTATTCTCTCAGAACCAGCTAAATACATGGGTCGTGGGTAGAGTTCTTAAGAATTCGTTTGGCATGTATGAACACGTGGCGCACGACATGTCTTGTGAATTCTCCGGCCGAAGCTCCAAATAAACCATCAGTGTTTGTTGCCATCAAAGTTCCTGCTCTCCTCGTGTCTCTCTGAGTCCTGTCTCCATTGCTTCAGAAGTTTCCATCACACTCGGCCAAACTCGTCTGCTTGTGTTTGCGTAGTTTTGCTGTCATAACTTCAACATGATAGAATCCAACCCTGTCTGTGTTTATCCCCTATCTCACCCTTTGCAGGTGGAGAGTTAGAGCCAAACACAGATGTTCCTGATGGTGACATTCAGCACCATCAAGCCATACACAAGGTCAATTAATGACTACAATGCAAATGTTTAATAGGGCTTTTGATTGCATGCTCACCTATATGATTCAGGTATTTTTTCTGTAGGTACTATACAAAGAATGACAAACAATAATCCAATATTTGAATTCAGTATATAGACATTGAGCATCTACACAATATATTGCACTATTTATTTTTGTATTATCTTCTTCCACCAGCTTGTAGAATTTCACACATTGACCGAGATCAATACATGCTCACCCAGCAGCCAGAAAGACCCAGGTAAAACTGCTGTTTCAGTTTATTATTATTTAAAATGTGTATTTATCTTTAACCAAACTTCTTGTTTGCTGCTCCAGAGGCTGTGACGGAGACAAAAACAAAGACTTCAGAGGCAGTGGCATGGACAAAAGTGATTAAAAACCACATTACCATACCTCCACTGAAGGAGCAGGTGGGGAAGGAGGAGCCAAGAGAAGGCAACACCGAGCAGGGCAGCATCCATGGATCACATCAACCAGGGTAAGTGTATATAACATTCAGATCTCCTCAGTATTACTCAAAATAGTTAATTCATGGATTTGGAACACCAAGATTTCTAGTTTCATATTTAGTTTCAATGGTCAGCAATAAAGATGGGCGTTGAGTCTCAGTCTTTCTCCTTTTGCAATCTTCATTTTTAAAAGTTGCGATTCATCATTATACTTTAAAAAAAAAGTGAATGTCTTTTAAATAACCATGTGAAGAGTAATCATATTTGAGATAGTACCTGCATAACCATCTGACACTTGAAAATTGTTGCTGAAAGTGAAATGTGAAACAAATAAAATTTGCATGGAGAAGCTAAAGTTTAATGATGATGTTTTTTTCGCAGCAAGCAGAACATCAACCCAAATGAAGCAACAACAGAGCTCACTGGGGACAAAAGGAGGACGAATACTGAGATGAAGGACGCTGGGGAAGCTGCAGCAACAACAAGGTGAACGGGGAAATCTCAAAAATGACCCTGATTAAAACATAGCAGACACTTAGCAATGAGTAACAAGCTGTAGCCTACAAACGCACACAGACCGATGTTCACCATTTCATTAAGGAAAAGGGAGACGAAACCAGGGAAAAGTGAAGCATCAGATGGACTGAAGACATCGAGGGCGAGGACGGAAGGAGGACAGCAGAGGCAGAAGACGAAAAGTGATGCTGAATCGATAAGGAGGCGGACAGAGAAGGAGAGGACTAACAGAGAAGAGGCAGACACTCAGCACCATTCTGCTCTACCATCTGTAGTGAGTACTACAGTAATTGACTGGTTTACACAGATTGGTGTACTCTGCAATGCTGTGAGGTAGCTGTGGCTGCTGCTTCCATCAGTTTGAGGAGAGCCTATCAATCCTACAGAGAAAGATGGATTTTTAAGAACATTCTCGAAGAGACCGAAACAAAGATCTGCCTCAAAGCTTTCTATAGTATGTCAAATGTGTTAAATACACAGTAATTTTGGAGAAACCAGCTCGAGTGCGCTAGAATTTGAAAATACACAACCGGAAAAAATCTGCCACTTCCTTACAGAGTCCCTCCTCAAACACACACGAACGCGCACATGACCAATGAGGGCACGAGATAAGTTTGTGCACAGATGGAAGGCTGACGGGCAGATAGGCCATCCAGTTATTTTAGCCGGTCCGGCAAAGAGTATTGGTCATGCATTTTACATTACTACAGCTTCCACAGATGAATTTTTTTTACGGATTTTTTGTCAAAGCAGTAGCACTTAAGATATTCATTGCTATCGGGATGTTAAGAGCATTCCATGGAATATAACAACAAGTGTATCTTGAGCCGGTTTCTCAAACTTACCAACCCCACCTTTAAGCATTGCATACAAATGAAATGAGATATAATTTGTCCTCAGAGAAAAAGGATGCCAGACAAAGGAGGAGGGAGAGGAGAAGAGAAGACGAATGAAAAGAAAAAAGAGCGAGGAGAAGTGGCGAGACAAAAGGACGAGTCTGCCGTAAGGAGGAAGAGGAGAGGGAGGCTGAAAGACAAAGAGTTGGCTGGTAAGAAACTGCAGAAATTCAGGAATGAGACGACTTTTGTTTTGAAATGCTACCAAAGTGAATCATGAAAGTGAAGAGAGGTAATCACATAAAGGATTGTTATCACATCATCAAAACATCTGCAACATGTATTGCAGAAATGCATATTGTTTTGGAGCAGAGTAATCCTAAACCCTGATTTTAATGTTCTTAGGTCAAAAGACGTCATCTAGAAAACATTTGTGAGATGAAATGACTGTAGTTGTCTCTGTAGAAGTGGTAAGACACCCAGCGTTATTTAGATAAGTGGCATCTCTTTTAATTTACATTCCTTTAATTGTTTTCTCTGAAGAAATCAATGAGGAGCCCATGAAGAAAGAGGAGGAGGAAATAAACCAGAACATTAAAAAGGCTTCTCACCTAAAATCGACCGAGAGGCCCTCTGCAACACAAAGACACAATACCAAAACCCATTTAGAGGAAGAAAAAGAGCATGTTAACATCAACGCTGATAAACACAGCCAATCAGAGAGCTCGCTCAGGTCCACTGCATCCCCATTCAGCCCGAAGAGCCTGAAGAGGTCTTCTGCCTCTTTCTGTGAGGGTGTGGAGCATGCCAGTTCTACGGGTCTCGCTCCATCACGTGGCTGCTTGTCTTCATGTTCAACCGTCATGATAACAGAGGAAGAGTTGATACTGAACCCGATAAAGCAAGAGGTTGGTACATTACATAACACTTCATTTAATTCAAAGTATAACAGATGCAATAATAAATCATCATAAAACTTAGAAAAACAAGAAAAATGCAGGTACATAGGTTTTCAAATAACTATAAAACATTGTATTGCGGTTGTTTTTGTTTCACATACGTAGAATAAAGAGTCATTTTTCATGTGTTTCACTGGCATGGTGTTAATCTTTCAAATGCCACCTGAATGACAGTTTATCAGAAAACGACCACTTTAGGTACTGCTGTAATACAGAGTTCTCATTACTTGTTCAATTCCCCTTATTTGACTATTTTTAAGGCATTTTCCCATCACGTATATGTTTTCTAGGCACCAAATAATTGCACAAAAAAACTACATGTGCGTGTTGTGTGTGTGTGTGTGTGTGTGTGTGTGTGTGTGTGTGTGTGTGTGTGTGTGTGTGTGTGTGTGTGTGTGTGTGTGTGTGTGTGTGTGTGTGTGTGTGTGTGTGTGTGTGTGTGTGTGTGTGTGTGTGTGTGTGTGTGTGTGTGTGTGTGTGTGTGTGTGTGTGTGTGTGTGTGTGTGTGTGTGTTAGTCCTCCAGGCCTAGAAATGGCCTGGAGGAGGAAGAGGTGGCAGCTGTGCGTCTTGCCAAGCGAGCGGAGAGACGGAGGCAGGATGTGGAGAGGAAAAGGAGGGAGCGGGAGGAAGAGGAGTTAAAACAGCAGAAGAGGGAGGAGACAGAGGAGAGGATGAAGAGTGAGCTGGATAAAGAGAGGAGGAAGAGGGCTGAAGAGCTCAGGTCCTACTATTTTTCTTCAAACAATATGAAAGTGTCCATATGCACATTGAAACCGACAGAACAGCCAATTAATTAATAGTCAATGTCCATCTCCAGACTGAGGAAGCTGGCAGAGGAGGAAGAGAGGAAGAAGCACGAAGAAGAGGAGCAGGAGCGAGTGAAACGGGAACAAGCACAACGAGAAAGAGAGAAGAGGAGGCAGGAGGAGAGGAGGCGGCAGATGGAGCGACTTCAGAGGATGAGAGAGGAGGAGGAACAGAGGAGGAAAGGTGAGAGGAGGAAAAAAGCAATGGGAAGGAAGTAAGAACAAGCGAACAAACGAATTATCATGAAATGCAAACAGAAAATTGTCCAAAAAGGACCAAAAGTGCTTCACGTGATCTGCTCTAATGAAACCCTCTATGTTAACATGCTAGCTAATCAGTTTATGCTTACAAAGCCCAAGAGTTAAAACTAACATTAACTCACTGCATCATTTGTTGTGTTACATGAAGCCTCAGAAACAGTCCTCCAGCATGGTGTCTAGACTACTTTCAAAGAAAATGAATGCATTTTCCAAACAAGGTTGCTGCAGCTGTTAAAAGCTTCCTGCAGCATCAGGTCGGCATCTTAGCGGATGGTGAAGGGCTAATTGAACTTTGAATTGCCACATATAAAATACACGACTGGTAATCTGAACGTAGGTGGCGAAAAACTAATCTCCAGGTTCACTTTGAAATCTATAAAGAGAGACTTGGCCTTTATAATTTGGGATTGAAAAACACACAACAGTCTTTCTTCTCTGACATCATTACCAAAAACAAAAACAACGCACGTGCCTTGTTTGCTACCGTCGACAGACTAACTAACCCCCCAGTGTCAGTAGCCTCTGAATTTCTATCCACCAGGGCATGCAATGATTTTGCCTCCTTCTTCACTGACAAAATTCAGAAAATCAGACAAGCAGTCAGTGCCTCTGCATCAGGTACAGCAAATGTGTTGTCCCTATGTCCACCTAATATAAATTCAAACACCATGACACAATTCCATCAGATTAATGATAAAAACCTAGAGGACATTATTCAACTTCTGAAATCGTCCTCCTGGTGCCTTGATATTATTCCAACAGGAAAGAGATGTTTTCGTTGCATGGCCTCAGATCTACTTCATATAGTAAACAAATCTCTTCACTCAGGTATTTTTCCATAGGCCCTGAAAACTGCAGTCATCAAACCGCTCTTAAAAAAGAATAATCTATATGCTTCAGTAATAAACAATTAGAGGCCCATATCAAACCTGCCATTTGTAGGTAAAATCTTTGAAAAAGTTGTTTTTCAACAGTTGAGTAATTTCTTGCATTTAAATAACTGTTTTGATGTGTTCCAGTCAGGCTTTCGTCCAAACCACAGCACTGAGACTGCTCTTGTAAAGGTCTTCAATGACATCCACTTAAACACAGACAGTGGCAGAACTTCAGTGTTAGTATTATTAGATCTCAGTGCTGCGTTTGACACTGTTGACCACAACATATCACTCGACCGACTAGAAAACTGGGTGGGACTTTCGGAAACAGTTCTAAATTGGTTTGAATCCTACTTAAAGGACAGAAAAAACTTTGTTTCTATAGGTAAATACACATCTGAGTTGACAAATATGACATGTGGGGTACCTCAAGGCTCCATCTTGGGGCCTCTTCTCTTTAACATCTGCATGCTACCACTGGCTCAGATAATGAAAAACAACAACATAAGTTACCATAGCTATGCTAATTTAGGTAACAATTTCACCAGGAGACTATGCTCCAATTCAAACACTGAGTGAGTGCATTGAACAAATCAATGACTGGATGTGTCAGAACTTTCTCCAATTAAACAAAGATAAAACTGAGGTAATGGTTTTTGTTTTTTTGTATAAAAGTTAGTGCTGAGCTTCAGTCTGCAATGTTCAAAACAACAGATACAGCCAGAAATCTAGGTGTAGTCATGGACTCTGACCTGAGTTTCAACAGTCACATTAAAACAGTTACTAAATCAGCTTACTATCACCTAAAGAATATATCTAGAATTAAAAGACTAATGTCACAGCAGGATTTGGAAAAATGTGTCCATGTTTTTACCTTCAGTAGACTGGACTACTGCAATAGTGTCTTTGCAGGTCTCACTAAAAAATCTATTAGAAAGCTGCAGCTGATTCAGAACGCTGCTGCTGGAGTCCTCACTGACACTAAGAAAGTGGATCACATCATTCTTGTTCTGAAGTCTTTACACTGGCTTCCTGTGTGTCAAAGAATAGATTTCAAAATACTACTGCTGGTTTATAAAGCACTGAATGGTTTAGGCCCAAAATACATTTCTGACCTCCTGCTAAATTATGAACCATCCAGATCTCTCAGGTCTTCAGGGGCTGGTCAGCTTTCTGTCCCCAGAGTCAGAACTAAACATGGTAAAGCAGCGTTCAGTTATTATGCTCCAAATATCTGGAACAAACTCCCAGAAACCTGCAGGTCCGCTGCAACTCTGACTACTTTTAAATCCAGGCTGAAGACTTTTCTCTTTGCCGCTGCTTTTAATTGATACAGTATATTCATATCTTAAACTGTACTGTAACTTTTATTCATGTATTTTGTCTTTCAATGTTTATTTTATATCTTTTCTTTTTAATGACTGATTTTAAATTCCATTTTCTTAATGTCTTTCATTTTTGTAAAGCACTTTGAATTGCCTTGTGTTGAAAGGTCCTATATAAATAAACTTGCCTTGCCTTGCCTAATCTAATTTCCTGGAAACTATATTTGATCCTCTCCAGCTGAGCTCGAGCGTCTGCGCCTGGAGGAGGAGAGGCAGCAGGAAGAGGAGAGGAAGAAGCTTCTGGAGATGGAAGAGAGTGAGAGGATAGAGTACCTCTGCAGGAAGGAGCAGGAGGAGGAGAGCAGGAGACACGAAGAAGAGCAGCGTAAAAGGAAAGAGGAGGAGGCCACCTTACAGGCCGCAGAGGAAGCAAGGCTGCAGGCAGAGCAACTTGCGAGGTACACTAAGTTTCTGTCTCATCAACCTTTATTTTATATTATAAATCCATACACATTCAGATGCTTCAAACCCATAACACGTTGTATTCTGTTGTCGTATCATGACATTAAATGATTGTCCAGCTCTGTCTCTTTCTCGTTCTGTCTTCCTGCAGAGAGATGGCGCTGTTGCAGCAGCAGTTGGCCGTTCAAAGGCGTCTGTTGTTGGAGGCTGGAGGTCTGGAGAAAACGCAGGGTATATCTAGACCGTGGATCTACTCTTACTTCACTTTGTTATAGTTACTGGGTGTAAATCCAACTAGCTGAGACCATAACCCCTGACTTTTAACCTCTATTTGAGATAATTTCTTAAATGGTTCAATGATTATGAGAATTCAAGTTAATAGAGGACATCAAAAGATGGAGGTCAGGCATCTCCGAATCAAAACTCCTCTGTTGCTTTAAAGAATATACCATTGTCCATTTGTCAAAGACAATACCTGATTTCCTCTTTTAATATTTTCTATGTTTCTATAAAATAAAACCATTTTAAATATTGCGGCTGTCCTTGTTTTATGCATGTCTGATCATTTACAATTCAAGACCAGGTCAAACTTTTGACAGATTTAGAATAAAAGCAGTCAAGGATAAAACTAAATCTCAGTAGCAGGAATAAAAGCGCTGATTGTTTTTTATGTAAGCTTTTAAACACAGAGCAACATAAGTGTTTTTAGAATATACCGTAATTTTCGGACTATAAGCCGCACCTGAATATAAGCCGCAGCAGCGGCATACCACTCTCGGTTCCACTTTTACTTTTGCGCGCTACCTGTCTCACTCTTTTCCGGCCTCCAGCTTTTCCTGCTGGAACCCGCCGCTTAAAGGTGGGGGTCCGCGGACCGGCCATAGAGCCCATAGAGTTAAAGGTGTTGGCCGTTAGCTGTAAAAATCCATAGATTAGCCGCACCGTTATATAAACCGCAGCGTCGAAAAATAGGGGAAAAGGCGCGGCTTATAGTCCGAAAATTACGGTAGACATTTTATTTTATTTAGTTTTTCTCTTACCTTCATTTATCATATTTTAAATGTGGCTTTTAATTTGGGTTAATCTGAGTGGTATCATCGTTCATGTTTTATGGTTTTGTGATCAACTCTTTCTGTTGTTTTTTATAACTTGTTTTCAATCATGTTCCTCAATCTCTATTTGTATTCATTGTTATTGTATGTATCTTGTCTTGCTCTGTAAAGCACTTTGGGCTGAATCTTGCATGAAAGTTGCTCTGTAAATAAAGTATTATTATTATTACAACTACATGCTCTTTACAGTAGGTGGCGGTATGAATCTTAAGTTACGCCAACCATCCTGACATTAAAACCAACGAAGAAGATTCATCCGGAAACACTTGGCCGTTGTTATGGTAAAACAACACAGCTGTTGAGAAGTATTTTCACATTTTCGTTGAAAGAAGCAGTCTTTTGATAATAAAACTGGAGTCAATGCAATGAAAACATAAAAGTGATCAATGTTTTTGAATCGACAGCTACTGTTACAAAGACTGTGAGAAGCCAACGATCTGTTAAAGGCTTTTTTAGCCAGTTAGCAATCAGCTAACAGGCTAAGCTGTTTATCACCAACAACAATAAAAGGTAAGTACAATGTTTTTATCTTTCATCCTAATGTGTATATACAACAGTCTACATAGTCTGACAATTTTCAACTCGAGTTTCTAATATGGGAGATTACTATAAAGGTTATTAATGTATCCATAGCAACTTCACAAATCGGAGGTCCAAGATGGTTCTGTGACGTAGTTTATCACCGGTTTAAAGACCTGCATTCATATAAGGAGAGGTGGAAGAAGTACTCTGATCTTGTACAAAGTAACACATAATTTAAATACTCAAGTAAAGTACAGGTCCCTAAAAATTGTACTTAAGTACAGTACTTGTAAATGTACTTAGCTAAACATAAAAAGAAGCATAATGCAAAAGCAGTGTTTCATGCAAATAAGTAATTCACAATATAAAAAAAAGCCAAAATGACCTACACGGGGCAGTCCTAGTAATTTCATTTAGTTTGATCGTAGTGTTTTGCTGTCTGTCTGACATGTCATAATTGGCAGATTTGTTGTTTGTTTCCCTGGTTAGCTCCGTTCAGCAGGAAGGAACATGCAGCTACATATTCAAATGCCTGTCACTGCAGAGCTGTCTACTCTATATTATGTTATTTGGCATTCCTGCACGACAATAATCATCTTTAACAAAAACTTGGGACTACATTTTTGGTTTATTTCTCTGTATGCCATTTTTGTATTCTCTTTGCTATCTAGACTGTTGGATTAGGTGACATTGTTGTAGATTAGACAACAAGTTCAATAATCAAACTGCACCTTTTAATTGCAATTTATTTGTGGATGCAGGTAACATTTTGATGAACGTTCTCCAGCCTCTCTTTGGTCAGAGGTCTTTTCAAAATGGACGTCAGCATTGCCGTGTCGCTGATTCGAGGCCAGATGCGTGCCGTGGTTGAGCGAGCAGTGAACGGAGCGGTGGAGACGGTGTTGGCTGAGATGCTAAAAGTGGTGGGAGTCAAATTTGAGGAGCTGAAAGGCCATGTGGCGCTGATGCAGAGGGACGTTGCGTCATTGCAAAGGGAAAAAGCCCAAAAAGAGAAAGAGAATGAAAACATCCGAGCCAAGCTGCGGTATACAGAGCTAAAGCTAAAATACTACAGGCAAGGAGTGGAGGAGGAGCTGGAGCAACGAGTTTCTGCCTCCACTCTGGGCCGCATTCACCCGTCCATGTACCTTCAAGCACAGAGAGGTGGGGCGGGGGTTTCCTCCACTGAGATTTCTCCATCATGCTCAATAACGAACCCTGAGGGACCACTGTCAACAAGCAATCAAGGTAATGGCCATGGAGATGACTGACACATATTTGGCCCCCTCCACTGCAATGGGTCTTACTCCTTTCTGTGTGTGTGCTTCCAGAATGCAGCTCCCCACACAGCACAAGCAGGCGTGCAATCGGAGCGCTTTGTCATTCAGATGTGGGAGATCTGAGCTCTGACACGTCTGACCTGCTGCTGCCAGTCTCACTCTCTTTGAACACTCCTACAGAATCTAGTCAGGACAGCAGCACAGGTACTGTGTGTGTGTGTGTGTGTGTGTGTGTGTGTGTGTGTGTGTGTGTGTGTGTGTGTGTGTGTGTGTGTGTGTGTGTGTGTGTGTGTGTGTGTGTGTGTGTGTGTGTGTGTGTGTGTGTGTGTGTGTGTGTGAGAGATACTGCTGCCTTCTTTTCTACATGTTGTTCCCTTCAAACTTAATTTGGAAAAGTTTAAATGATATCTGTTGATGTAAAAAGTAGGCATTATCCTATTTACTTTTATTATTGTATATTTTAAAAGTTAAATATTGGATACTGGATTTGGGGAAATTGAGTATTAGTCAGAATACACACTGAATGGAGAATAGCAAACCAAAAGGAATCAGAATCAGAAACGGGTTTATCACCAGGTAGGTTCACACGTACGAGGAATTTGACTTGGTGTCGAGCGAGAATCAGAATCAGCTGCATATGGATTGATAAAATGTTGCTGTGTGTCTCTGAACAAAATACTGTGTTTGTGCAGTGTTCTTTCCTGTAGAGCGACACGTAGCTCACATCCATGATCAGGAGAACGACTGTAAGTGGACCGTCACTCTGCAGCCACACTCAGAGGGAGGGGACGCTCACCTGGATCCTCCTCCTGTCCAGGCTCTGGAGCAGCAGTCAGCCACTTGCTCACCGTCCCCTCATGTTTCCACCCAGGCCGATAGCTCCACTCTGCACTCCTCTGCTTCACAAGTAACCACACACTTCCAGACTTCATCCTATTGGTTTTGCATAAGCAGTAGTGTTTTTCATAAATACACCCCCGTGCTGAAGTGGCCAACCTGCATCACGCCCTGACCTTTAGGGAGGAGCAAGGATTAGCTCTATATAAATCTATATTAGAAGAACTGTGTTAAACAGGAACAATTACAAAAACATTACTAATAATATATCAACAAAAGCATGAATTAATTGATTAACCATCATTTGTCATTGTTTTGTAATGTTTCTTTACAACTTATTAGAAAAACCTTTATTGATTGTTACAGCAGCATCAAAACTGAAATGTAAACGGATAAATACAAACAAATCTTCGCAGGTTTATTGACTATAATAACTTATAATAACAACTTAGGGGTGTTGTTGGACACACTGCGGATACAACGGTTACTAGATATACCTCAAGAGGTGTAATACTAGTAGGAGTATATCGTATCATTTATAAGAAAAGTAATTTAGTATAAAGCAAAATAAGTAAATCAGTCCAAAGGAGAATTAAGTGTGCCAGAAAAAACGACTGGAGGTATTACGCTGTGTTTTCTTATCGTAGTCCTAAAGTCCTTTCTTGGTGTAATGCAGGTGAAGCAGGAGGAGGAGGAGGAGGAGATCTGCATAAAGGAGGAGCCAGAGGAAGAGCAGGATGTGATGGCCAACCTTCTGCTGGACTGCCAGCTGCAGCAGGGTCCTCTTCCAGAGTCAGAGGTGAGGCTAGAGCTGAATGTTCAAGCTGACAAAACAAGGTCAGCACCTGAGTTCTTGTGAGAGGGTTTTTCCCAAATTGTTAAGAAGATTTTTTTTTTAAGAACCTTTTAAAAAATAATAACTCTCTACATAAGTTAGTTTTGGACTTTTTTGTTTTGGCCTCTGATAGTTTCAACTGTCAATCAGGCACAGATCTCACAGTGATGAAGTCGCATCATTGCCATTTGTGGGTGTAGACAATGGACCAGAGTGCTTTGCAGCCCTTGCACGGTTTTTCTTTAGAAATAGAGTATCAAAATTAGATCATTAAGATCCCTTATTGTACATACACATGAATACCACAGGCTATTTAAAAGGGCCTCTTGAAAGAAATGAATGTTTTTTTCACTTCCTCCAGACTCAAAGGTCAGGGCTTCCAGAAAGTAACTCTGCAGCCTACAGCGCAGCAGGACCATGCACTGGTGAGTACATCTGTGTATGAGAGTGTGAGCAGATGCTTCTGAGACTGCTTGGCTAGTTCAAAAAAAAAAAAATGCTCTTGATGATGTTTCCCTAGTTGACTCCCCCTGGCCAAACAAAGCAGTATTGATCACTTGTATAAAAACAAGATGCCATTGATATATAAATCAGCTCCATGATGTATTGACCTATTAAAAATCCAAATCACTGCAAACCTCTCTGTGTGTTTGCTCTCAGATCTGATGCCTCAGCCTTTGAGCTCCCTGCAGTCCATGGGTTATTCGCCATCAGGTCTCCCACATCGCCAGGCGGTGCGGCCATGGACTAAAGACCTCAGTCTTTATGAAGATTTCAAGCTGCGCAGGAATGAGCTCCGCAAGCGAAGCATCAACAGACGCAGAGAGCTGGAGAAGACGCTGCCTCAGCCGATGCTTGCAGACCTGGTTAGTTGACCTGACCCTGTCCTTACACACACACACACACACACACACACACACACACACACACACACACACACACACACACACACACACACACACACACACACACACACACACACACACACACACACACACACACACACACACACACTGCTGAACAGCTTGGTATCTCCTGCCTCGATTGGGTACAGTCAGATGTCATCATACCAATAGTCTTCCATGCTTTTAGGTTATTGAACGTCCTATTTACAAATATATGTTTTGTACATGGTGAACCAAAGGCTGCGCGCCCAGAGGCTTTTTAGTGGGCGCGTCACCGGGATGCCAGGGGTGGTTCTCACGGGAGGAGGAAGCATGTGTGCGGGTATTCAAATCTTCCTCAGCATGTATATATATGTTAAATGCAAACGGGGGGAAATAACTGAAAATAACCATATGGGAATATTGCATCGAGCGACCTGGAAGCACGTCTCCTTGGAGAGGACGTGCACAGAGCGAAAGAGAGATTCTCTCCAACGCATGGTGAGATCGCTCCTTTGTGCCACGCGGATCATCGTGTTTCCTTTTTTGTGGATTATAGCCAAAATAGGCACTACAAACATTTCTGTTGTTGACGCCGACGGGCGCAGGAGCAACAGTTTTTTCTTTGTGTTTCAATGAACTATGGCCTGGATTAGACGAAAAGACAATTTCAGTGTATCGTGAGTGGACTTTTTGTTAGGTTTTGTTGGTTTTGTTTGGCTCAAACTGTGAATACAGTACACTTGAATAACGCAGGAAACCTGTCTTTGTTTATTTTTTTGAATGTATGCATATAGCCTGTAGTTAATACATTTCAGTGGGGACTATGGTAACCCCTGGTGCAGATAGTTGATCGTTACATTCTTACATTTCTCTATATTGAAAGGAAAAAATATTTTGTTCTGTTGAAGGTACGCGAGCGCCGAGAGAAGACCAGACTGAGAGTGGCCAGATGGAGAGCGAAGAGGAAACTCCAGGCCTGTGTGAACCAGGCTCCGGTCAGTAATGACTGCTTCATCAAAGAAAGGAGTGCATGATGTAAAACAAAGTCTCTGGCGGTTTCTCAATGTCGAGTATCCCTGCTGCAGAGCCACTATTTCAAGTATACTTCGTCATCGAGTGGCGCCGAATGCTGGGCATTTAAAATGCATTTAAACAGTCCTTCGGCGCCACTCGATGACGTCGACGTATACTTGAAATAGTGGCTCTGCAGCAGGTATACTCGACATTGAGAAACGGCCTCTGACTCATGGAAGTGTTCTACTTAATTATTAATTATCTCAAGGAAACGTTTGTCAAACTTGTCTTTCAGGTGCATGAAAATTATTTCTTTCTGTTTTCTATTTAGTCTGTTTTTAAATGAGACCTTCAGGGATACTTTTAGTGATTTTCTCTGTGTTAGAGAAGCTAACATGAAATCGCACCACTTATCGTCAGTGCTGTAAGTGACCACACTCAAGCTAGGAAGTGATACCGCCACTCACACTTGAGCAGCAGATCCTGCTTGAGACATAAAGGTCAATACATGAATTGACTGCACAGTATCTGCTACACGGTTTAGTTTTGAATAATTAAGAAGTACGCTGCTATCTACAGACCCCACTACTACCCACAAGTATCATTTACATACAATAACCTTCCTTCCCAATAAGACGAAGCCTGTCGTTTTTGTCTTTCTCATTCTTAGGCTCCTGATGGCGCTGCAGGTCTTTGTCAAACTGGTTTCCCTATCAGCAGCCAGCATCAGCAGCTCAGAGTGACCTGCGGTAAGACGCACCCTAGTGGTTAAAATGCCAGTGTCATCCCTCAGTAATAGTCTTGAGTTCCTGCTTTCAAAGTCTTGCGCAAAGTTTGTTTATAACATCTTCGCGTCATCCAGAGTATATTTACCTGGTGTGTATGACTGTTAGTAGACACGACTTGGATGTGTGGCAACTATGTCTGTGTATTCCTCCCAAGGGAGTGCTTAGGGAAATGCAGGTGTAAGAACAACATCGACAATAAGAGTGAAACAAATACAATTTTATATACTTCAAAATAAGAACAATAATAACAGTTCAAACACGAAGTAAATGAGTTCAAAGTGAATATAATTATAAACATTAATACATATATATACGTCTAAAGTGGTTTTGAAGAGTGGTTAATGAGAAAGCTGTAAGCAGCATTACCACAAGCTCAGCTTTCAGCCCAATTCGAACAGCATATTGTTTTTGAAGTGAAGGCCAGAAAACACGTCTGCAATTTTTAAACTAATAAATTGCCATCTTTATTTTTTAGCTGCCACCTCCAGCAGTCAGCAGAGGCAGATGCTTCAGTCCAACAACTTCCTCAACATGTCGAAGCTGCATGCGACAAACAGCCTCCCCTTCACTCCCTCCTCCTCCTGCTCCTCCTCTCCCCTCCTCAGAGGCCCCAACATGGCCCCACATCAACACGCTGTGACATTTTCATCCTCTTCCTACCCCCAGGCCAGCTTGCTGCAGCAGAGCATCTCTCTGACAGACACGGATATCTTGCAGTGAGATCAGAGGTTTTTACGAATGTGTCATGTTTGGTGTTCAGGAAAGGTCAATCAGACACTTCATCATTCATCACCTTTCCATCACAAAACAGAAGCCTGCACACTTCAATAACTCCTTTTATTAGATGAAAATGTTTCAATTGATAGTGTATCTTCATCAGGTCAGACGTACAACTACCTTATACCCATATGTGCAGAAAAAAACAAGAGCATCTTATATGGATTACCTTTTTTAATCAGTTCAACATAACAACCAGTCATGTGTACAAGCTTATCCCTGTTTGATTTTAAAACACATTTTAAAACCCATTTTAAAACCGTATGTAAAAAATATCCTATACACAGGAAATGCTTTCAAATGTGTATATATGTAAAAACCTTCAAAGTAAGTCATCTTGAGCTTTCCTGTACATGCTTAGTGCTTATTTATTTTAAAATGAAAGGTTTGTTGGATACATGTATAATGCAACATGAGTAATATATGATTTTGTTGATTTAAATGCATGTTACTGTCTTTTAAAAGTCTAGACCAGCGGTTCCCAACCTTTTTCAACTCAGGGCCCACTTAAGAATCTAAAAAAAATGTTGCGGCCAACATTCAACCATAAACAATACGGAGGCTAAATGAAGTTCTGATTGGTCAATTCAGAACATGTGACACGTTGTTAATCCAGTAGTTCAGACCGCTGTGAAGGACTGTAATGACTGTTGCTAAGGAGGATCAAGAAAGAAAAAGAAAAGAGGTTCAAAAAAAAAAAAAAAAAGTTTCCGCACAAATCATAATGTTTTGCAAATTAATTGGCGGCCCACTTGCAATGCCTTCGCGGACCACTAGGGGGCCGCGGCCCACAGGTTGGGAATCGCTGGTCTACAAGAAAGGAATTTCCAGTGTGATGGTAACTGTATTTTTTGCACTTTGTTTTGGAGTTGAAATGTGTAATACACAAAGAAATTGCCGGAAAAGTATTGCAAAGACTTGAGGCTGCTAATAAGAATACAATATTTTGTAGTTTGTCAAAAATAAACTGAAGATTGGCAATCACCAGATCAAAATGAGAAGCCTGTGTTCAGTAACATTAAAGGCAGCTAAAAGAAGCTCTGTGTTGAACTCTTATTTTGACAAAGCCACACTCCTCCTTAATATAACATGTAGATACGTTTGGAGTACAGCTACAGGTTTTTATCTTTGAACATCACTAAGATAACATACGATACGTTGAAAGAGCTTTTTGGGTAATCATCCCCCCTCTTCCTATTGGTTGTAAAGCACCTTTGTACTTCGACTACATTGTAAAAGATGTAAGATAAAAGCCATGATTCTCATTGTGTGTGAGAGTGCTTCAGCTCAAGCAGTTGTTGGAAGACAAATGAAGCTCAGCGCAAGTTCAACCAGAAAGACCTTCTTTACTCATTCATTTACTATTTTATTACATTTAGCTGACACTTTTATCCAAAGCGACTTACAATAAGTGCATTCGACCAACAAGATACAAACTTGAAGAAAACAGAATCATATAAGTACATCAGGTTTCATAGAGCTAAAACATTTCAAGTGCTACTCAACTAGCTTTAGATAAGCCAGTCCCCTATTTCCATGTTACTACTCTCTCCTCTCAATAAGTGATCGGGGGCGTCACTCCCCAGCTTAACCAATCACTTCGCTCTATTCTCACAAGCCTATCATAGCGCTCTGCTAAACCTTTTAAATGTGCTCTCCCCCCTGTCAGCTGTCATTTCAGGTGACTCGACGCAACCCTCCTCCACCCCCTTTTCACCTCCTGTCCCTCTGAATCCAGGGTCAATAAGCCCCTCCCCTTCAGACAGAACCCAACTATCCATTCACCACCACCAGAGTCTAGACCCCGGGGGGTTTCATCGGATCGGTTCTCCACTCCCGAATGATACTCCTGCACAACGGGGCCTAATCGCCAAAACTCCATTACATTCATTTGTGTATTCCTGACAATAAATATGTATTCTTACATCAAAACCGTCTCTCCTGATTGAAATTGAGTTGATAACCATTAAACCCTAGGAAGACGATGAAGGCCATTATTAACCCTAACATACGTCGTGTTAGCAATGTGTTGAGACTTCAAAAACTCAATATTCCATGTTTTTGTTTTACAATTTCCATTTAAAGATATCTAGTTCGTCTGTGAAATCTTAAAATATATCTACACAGCCTTAGCCCAAAGACTAATTGTTCCTTCTGAAGTCAAGACAAATCCAAAACAAAAGGGACTGACCATGTATATCCTTATTTTTGTTATATATGTTTTTAAAGATGGGCACTTAACCAGGTTTGTCCCTTTAAAACTTGGTATATAAGACTTTGTAGAAGCTGTCATGAGAGGAAGGCGGAGTTGCATCGTCTAAAAGTCATCCCTTCTTTTAAAATAAAATGTTAGCGTGTGTTATCCATTGACTATCCTCTGAGAAATGGCTGATGGCAGTGTGTAGAACAGCAGGGCGAGGAACAGCATGACGATGAGCAGCACCAAGGCGATGATGATGTACTTCTTGTAGCTCCGCCACACCAAGTGGAAGAAACACTTGAAAGGATTCACGAACCACGAGAAGGAGGTGTCAGGACGACTGGGGGCAGCGAGAGGAGGAGGGAGAATTTGAGTTTGAATTATTACTACACTTTAAAGTATTTAGTTTGAACAGCTTTATTAAATGTCGGACAGTTTTTATATTCTTGAATGAAAAAGAATACAAAGAGCATCCACAAGAATAACTGATTTTTAAAAACGTACTTCGAATAAAATGTGTAAAGAAATGGATAATTCTCATTGTTAAGATGTCGAGATGTCATAAAAAGTAAGTGTTGTATGTAAAAAAGTCAAGTTTAATGTCGACATAGTATATAGTATGACTTTCTTTTCAAAAATGTTTGATACACTGACTTTTTTTCGGATCAAGTGTACCTGTATAGTGTGTACTACATGAGGGTATATATACAACTGTATGGTTATTTCTGATACAATTACCTTGTTGGTGATTGGCTAATGGTTACACAAGCCAAAAAAATCATTAAAAATCGCCATGACATCGTAAAGCGGCCAAAATCTGATCATCTCATTTTCAGACAGGTTTTTATATTCAAATCTTTTTTCCTGATACTTTCAGAATTTTTGTACACAGAGGGGACACAGGTTGATGTAGAAAAGACGTGAAAAAGTGGATTTTGCATAACAGCAGGTGACCTTTAAGTTATTGTTTCGAACCTCCTTTTAACACATGTACTCTGTGTGTCCTCTGAAATCCACACTGTTAAAGCAACACAAACCTTCAGAGAAAGAACACACAAACAAACCAGATTAGATTGTTCTTTAGAGAGAATACAGCCAGACTCTTACTTTGGTTTTGGAAGCGGCTCCGGCTCCTTGCGTGCTTTGCCAACAGGATTTTTTTCAGCCTCCTCCCCTGTCACAAGATGGAACTCCACCTCCACTTTTCCCTGATGGATTAAGAGCACATAACTCCATTAATTCAACGTTTTCACAACTGTGAGTCAAAGTTTTAGTCTGGGAACTTTTGGGCAGTGTGTACATCTAGCGTTGTCACTGTAGTACGACGTGATATTTCTGACAAACTATTCTATAACTAATTTCAAATGTTTTGACACACTACAGTATTTTTCCATGATATCTTCCACAAAATATACTATGACATTTTTTGAGTATGATAACATTTCGACGGTTATCACTACAACATCATGGTACTCATACTTCACATGGGAACGCATTTAAGTACTTGAAACAGCAAAAGTAAGTGCACAATTACGCACATTGAGAGACAGCATTGTTTTGTGCTGTGTGTGTGTGTGTGTGTGTGTGTGTGTGTGTGTGTGTGTGTGTGTGTGTGTGTGTGTGTGTGTGTGTGTGTGTGTGTGTGTGTGTGTGTGTGTGTGTGTGTGTGTGTGTGTGTGTGTGTGTGTGCGTGTACATACCGTCAGCTCTCCAGCTTTGGTGAAGGGCCACCAACCTCTCGATCTCTTCTGCTGGAAGATGGAGATTCTGTCTGTCCCGTCCGTCAACATGTCCACCTTACACGACTTTGCTGTCTTTGTCCCTCGAGGGAAACCATGCAGGTCCAACTCCAACGTGCCTACTCGACAGAGGCAAAGCACTTTATCAGTCAAACATGGTTGCACATTTTCTGTTCTGTTGCAAGGATGGAAAGCATTGCTTTATTCCTGAGTGATCATTAATCACAATGGATACCAACATGGAAGCAAAACTGAAAGTATATCGAACAATATAAAGATTTTTAAAGGGGAATACAAATTAAGGGGAAATTACAAGAAGAGTTAAGAAGAACAGATATTCTCCTTTTTGATAAATTCCAGCTATTTTATTTGTGTTGCGAGGTTCTGATCAGGAAAGAGGACATTTGACCAGGTTTAATTGAAAGGGAACCGTTCCATAATTTGCGGTGGAGTATAATGCGTTTTTTGGAAATAGCTTATATTATGATAGTTTGGCGATGTGCGATAGTGAGAGAGGAGAACATAATGGATATATGGCTTTTCCAATACACACACACACACACACACACACTCACTCACTCACTCACTCACTCACTCACTCACTCACTCACTCACTCACTCACCTAGGAAGTCGTCAGAAGACAGCGTCTCAAAGTCCCAAACCTGCAGACTGAGGATGGCAGGAAGCTTCTGCTCTGTTTTGTCCAGAGAGAAAATGTGCTCTCTCTTCCTCACCACTACTGTCTGTGAAGAGGTATGTGTTATACATTTGATATTCTTTGCAGGTCCTACTTTTTTCAGCAGGGATCATGAGGTGTGACCGTCAGTGTATTTGCCAGTACCTTCTCAGCAGGCAGATAGCAGAAGGGAAACACAAAGCGCCAGTTGAAGTTTCCCTCTCCGGTCAGAGAGTTGTAGTGGACGTCCGTCTCCTGTCGGTCGGCCTCTAAACCTTTCAACCAGCTACAGTGAAACAAAGACAGCAGCAGTGTTTACATAGACATTCAGTCTTAATTTGAAATTGAGGAATAAGTAGGCTAATGTTTGTACGAGAACATCTGCTTTTGTAACATAGAGTGATCACATGTTCTTTTTAATAATAAGATCTGCGGTTAAGACATTTATGATACTTACACAATTTGTTCTGCAGGCTAATCTCCACATATTAACACTTTTATGATTTTTTAAAAGCAAAAATGCAATCGCCTCGAGTAAAAAGCTCATTTAAGGCCATAGTTGAACTACATCCAAGGGGTTGCAGGGGACGAGATGAGCGAACTGGGGGTCGTAAAAATGCTAACTCATCTCCGGGTTTCAGGACTGATTCCTGCACCACCCTATACAGAAAAAGAGCTGGAGTTACCCCTTGACGTAGATATCACTGGACTGTTGACCAGTCAGGAAGTTGCTATCCTCCAGAATCACATCTTCTGTGTTCCAGATGATGATACGCAGCTCGTACCTGTACACAACGCATTGGGGTTCAACATGTCATTTTAGAAACAAGCATTGTTTTATTGCCCCTTTTAAAGAATGGCCTTTAGAGAGACAGCTCTCACCCTTTTGGTTTTCGCGGTGAAATGTCCACTGAAGGTCCAGGGTGAGGTGAGTCCATGGGAAACATATCTACCCACATCCGGACCTGACCCTACACACACACACACACACACACACACACACACACACGCACACGCACACGCACAGTAGAATATTCAAACAGTTTCTGATGCAGATACATGTAAATACTCCTCAACATCAGTCTGTCTCATACTATTGCACTCAACCCAAAATAAGTAGCACTATACTAAGCGTAGTTCTAGATTGGCTCCATCAGATCGTATTGGACTTACAGTTGTTAAATAGTTTAAGAAAAATACCTGATCCATGCCGGGCCGAGCCTTGTTGAACAGAGTTCTGGTCTCGATGTGTTCTGGCACCAGCTTGCATCCCACAACCGGGATCTCTGACCAGCGGTGCAGGATCTTTAGAGACAAGTGCTCATAGGACTCCAGAGGCTCGTCTGAGATGTGTGCACACATCATTAATGTCTCACTCACTCACACACACACACACACACACACACACACACACACACACACACACACACACACACACACACACACACACACACACACACACACACACACACACACACACACACACACACACACACACACACACACACACACACACACACACACACACACACACACACACACACACACACACACACACACACACACACACACACACACACACACACACACACACACTTCTTTACCTTCAATCATGAAGAGCGTCTTGCCACCAAAAACTTTGTCCGCCACAGTGATGCGTCCTGGAGCAAATTTAGGTTCCCCCAGACCGTTATCTCTGCAGCGCTTAGACAGCAGCTCTGAAGGCTTCAGGCAGTCCCTCCAGGCATTATAACCGTCACTAACAGACGAACAGAGAGTGTCATTATCAAACCAATTTTTAAGGTTTTGATTCAAAGTTTGGAAAGATTTCTCCATGGCAGTCCTTCCTACTTAGATTTGTTTGTTTGGATGAAATAACAATGAAATAGGAACACAGAGATGACAAACGTATGAACTATGAGTACAACCAGCAGGATTAATCATAAGAATGAAGTGTGAAACATAACTCTGGTGAATAGGACCCTGGTTTCCTCAACAAAAACAAACCTTGTCTCCAAGATGGTGGAAAAAGCCCCCATCAAGACAGAAGAAAGTCTACATATATTCATACAGTTGCAGAAGGAAACCCATCTGCTTTCACTGCACTTTGGCCAATAAAAAAACATATTTGTACAGTATGCAGTAGCATTTAAAATGGTTTGGATTATTGAAAGCTAATGTACTTCTTCATGGTGGATTGCACTTATTGTAAGTTGCTTCTAATAAAAGAGTCTGCTAAGTCAAACATAGATATAATGTTCACAATCAGCAGGAGCTCCACGAAGGCACAGGCCCAGACTCACAGGCTGTACTCAGTCGGGAGTCCACAGGTGGCTCTGTGTCGGCTGTAGAATCGGTTCTCCAGGTCGATGCGAGTCTCTCCGATCAGGTCGTCCCCGCCCACCATGTCATAGTCATAGATCACCACCGACAGCAGAGACTCCTGAGGGAATGACGCCTGCATCTCAAAAGAACTACAAGCAGGAGTTGGAGAAGTTATGTTTCAAGTATAAAACAAAAATATTGCCTGAGTTTAGTTGTACTTTTAAAATGAGGGAGAAGCTGTCAGTCACACACCTTCCAAACACAGGGTTCAGCTGTTTGGGAATGTAGTTGTCTCTGTCTTTGATTTCATTCTTGCCAAGCCGAAGCACAATGTAAGGGTCGGACTTTCCATCCGGATCAGATGGGTGCAGGTTAGATGCCTGGAGAGAGAGAGAAGAATATAAATAGAATATCTAATCTAATATGGTAATTACACAACTACAAAGTCATGTATCCTGCACCCTACATATTGGTGATATTATACATGTTGTAAAAGGCGTACGAATAAGTTCAAATATAATTTAAAGAGTATCCTGCAGGAATACAATAGTTCAAATAGCTAAGATGTGCAATGCGGTATTAAAACCAAAGCATTACAGACAGCAAACATGACGAAAAAACACTGTGTGACAAAAATGTCTTCGTACAATAGGAAAAATGTGTGATTTGTAATTCTGTGCCATATCAAGTTCACTTGATTTGATTTGAAAGGGCAACAACAGCCTAAGTGATCAATGTACATTTATTACTTTAAATAAACAGAAAACTGGAAGCTCTCACCAAACACAATATCTCCATAACTTTCTATTTTCTTGCAGGCATTTTAAACACTTCAGTTAAAGAAGCTTAGTTACTTCAAATGCAATATATTTCCCCCAGGTGTTTGGACAGTTACAGTATGATGAGATGCTCTAAACAGCTGTGCAGTTTAGTGTAAATGACAAACTGATCTGTAGGAATGAGGACGTACAGAGACGATGTAAACCCTTATGAGGACTTGGACCTTCCCGTTGTCAGGGACTCCTCTGTTGACTTTGATGTCTCCCATGTCAGCGGCATCTTCCCACTCCTCCACCTCGTCCTCATTCATCTTGTACAGGCAGAATCGCCCCTGCAGAGAAGATTTAACACAAAGTGTATTAGATCAATAGTTAGGATATGTCATTGGTTTCCAGGGAGGACATTCAACTATTGTCTCACCTTAAATTTGCCAACAAATCTCTCATCACTCGCTCCCTCTTCCTCATTGGCTTTCCCTCTGAACAGCTCATATGTGCTCACCCAGTCATCAAAAGGCCCAAACTCTGCCTCCAGCTCCTTGTTGTACAGCTGTAGAGACATTATCAGCACACAAACATTTTTTACCAACACATATTCATAAGGTTTTTTATCTCTTAGAATCATAGACTGCTTAGAATATATAATTAACTATTTATGCAGACTGGAGAATCCACTCAGATCTTTGCTTTACAACAACAACAACAACAACAACAACAACATTCATCCTTGTATAGGTCAAATTATATCTTTAACAAATGCACAAAATATTCAAACCAAACAATCCTGGTAAAAACAACAATTTTACAGTGTATCCTTTTTGCACACTGATCTGAGGCACCCACTCTATAAACCAATGATAACTTGCATTGTACACTGAACAAAAATATAAACGCAACACTTTTGTTTTTGCTCCCATTTTTCATGAGATGAAATCAAAGATCTAAAACATTTTCTATTTACACAAAATAACCATTTCTCTCAAATATTGTTCACAAATCTGAAAAAATCTGTGATAGTGAGCACTTCTCCTTTGCCGAGATAATCCATCCCACCTCACAGGTGTGGCATATCAAGATGCTGATTAGACAGCATGATTATTGCACAGGTGTGCCTTAGGCTGGCCACAATAAAAGGCCACTCTGAAACGTGCAGTTTTGCTTTATTCGGGGGGTCTGGGGGGGTTCCGAAAACTCTAGGGTTAAACCCTAACCCTAACCCTAACATGTCACCCATTGAGCATGTTTGGGATGCTCTGGATCGGCGTATACGACAGCGTGTTCCAGTTCCTGCCAATATCCAGCAACTTCCCCCCCCCAGACCCCCCCAATAAAGCAAAACTGCACGTTTCAGAGTGGCCTTTTATTGTGGTCAGCCTAAGGCACACCTGTGCAATAATCATGCTGTCTAATCAGCATCTTGATATGCCTCACCTGTGAGGTGGGATGGATTATCTCGGCAAAGGAGAAGTGCTCACTATCACAGATTTTTTCAGATTTGTGAACAATATTTGAGAGAAATGGTTATTTTGTGTATATAGAAAATGTTTTAGATCTTTGAGTTCATCTCTTGAAAAATGGGAGCAAAAACAAAAGTGTTGCGTTTATATTTTTGTTCAGTTTATATCCTGATAGGTGTAACACAACTAATAGGAGAGCAAGGAAGCTGTCAATCAAAACAGTCGATATACAATCTAACCTGTGTTTTCTGTTGTCCGTTACTCTATTTGTTTTTAGCAGTCTTTCATTTGGAGCATCTAGTTGGAAATCAGTCAGTGTCTGCTGTGACCTTGATGAACTTGCAGTGTTCATGCACTAATTACCTTTAGTGTGGCTAATTTAGTAGACTGGACAATGTTTGTCTCCAGGGTTCCTTTCTCTTTCAGTTTTTTCTTCTTGTCTCCATCTGAGAAGCTGACTGATGAAACAAACAAGACACAAAGCGAAGTGGCATGGATGTGAAGAGAAATCAAAAACATGTGTTTGCATTGTGATGTCAAAGCAGTTAACTGCAAGGAAGACAAAACCAAATCCATCACGTTTTAACAACTTAAGAAACACCATGATCCCTATTGTCATTCATAAGGCTAGAAATGACACAAGAGTGGTTTAAAAAGTACCAATTAGTTCCATGATCCAATAAGTACTGTAAGGTATGCAGCATGTTTTCAATCAAAGGTTGCCAAATACTGATTTGTCCAGAGACCATCAGCATCTGAAACATAGGCAAGCTTAAGTGCAGTTATAGCATTGTCCCCTTTTTTTAATTAACACTCTAGTTTGCTTGACTGTTGCTGCTCTCTCTCTTGCTAAGGGGCCAACTTTAAATGCTGCTGACATTTGTACCTTATATACCTTTAATGACAATCTTTAACTATTTTAGCTGCATGTCTTTGTCCTTACCTAAGGAGCTTATTCCAGTGCTGAGCAAGCCCTCCAACGGCAAAGCTGCAAATCACAACAATATGTGTGTGTGGGTCGGGGGGAAAAATGATTGAGTAACCCATCCTGAAACCACTTGCATATTTATATATTATATAAGATCTAAATTGATAGTATCAGTGGTGAAAATATTAAAGTAAGTGGACTTTTGCAAAGGTCTCCATTCACATTAATGCGGCAAAAATAAAAATGCACTATGGTTTTTATTCAACACAACTTCATGTTTTTGGAAATCATTCCTATTTTCTACCATTGTTTACCTTTACCTTCAATATAGCTGCTAGTCAGAATGTTGTGATTGTTATTTAAAAACTGTAATGTTTCTGGTGTCAGAAACCCGATAAAGAATAAAATAATACTTAATTTCAACCAAGTGTTCAAAGATAACCTAATGTCCCATCAGAGGTGTTCATACCTTTTTCAAAGACCTTGGGGAATAAAGAGCCGTCCTGTTTGGCCTGGAACAAAAACAGAAGGGCACATGTTTCATTATTTGACTTACACGTTTTGGTTCTTTTGCAACATAACTCAGATATCAGTGCTACCTGTTTCTCCACAGATGCGTAGTATTTGGACCACCAGTCGATGACACACTCTGCTGATTCGTCAGCTATGGTCCTTTTCTTCCTCTTGGTGGAGCGACCACGAGTGCCATCTATTTTGCTGTCCTGGATTAAAAATACACAAAGAAAAAACATGCAAAAGATTATTTAAATGATGATAATATGTTATCAATAACAACATTATTATTATTATTTATTAAATTATTTATATATGCAGTATCTCTCACCCTTTTCTTCCTGGGTTTTTTTCCCGGGGTGGGTTGAGCTGGAGGCGGAGGAAGAGGAGGAGGAGGTGGAGCTTCCTCCTCCACAGTGATCAGGAAATCTTCACTTGTTAGTACCGCGGATGAACTGGTCTCTCCAGCAAACTGAAACAGTCCTATTGGGAGAGAGACACAAATACATCTTCCAATGGGAAAAGATCTACTTAGCCGACTGGACTGGAGGATCAATCAAGCTATCATGATTTTGAAATCATAACACCAACAGGACGTTTTCTGTCACATCAATAGATGAAGTTAGAGGAACAACATGAGATGTGCCTGAACATTTCCAGCGAGTGTGCTTACACATTTTCAGTATTTTTCAAGTTCAATAATGAATTTTCAAGCTCACAAGGCAAATTGTTCATAAACCCAGAGCATTTGCATTTGAGTAAAGAGGAGATTTTAAGGTTTAAAAAAATCTTTTTTTAACATAAAAATATGAAAAAATACTTTTAGAATTGGTTTTATGATTGCAAAGATTTTCAAAGCAACAATAGCTTTTTCTCCACCGTCAAACCACAACGTAAGATGGCATCAACAAAAACAAGAGAGACCAATGTAGAAGTTGTTGTTGACCATACCAATATAATACGCTTGTTCTGCTTCTTAGCTTTCAATAACAGCAGCACATTGGACACCAACACAAAGTCACACACAAATTTATTACCTTCATCGCTTAGTTGCTCTGGCGTCAGGACCTTGGGGGGTTGGTGTGTTTCTACAGGAGCAGGCAGGGCTGGGGGGGGAGTGTATTTGAAGGCCTTGAGATTGTTGATGATGTGGTTTCCAACCAATGTGCTGCGACCAAAGGCCCGCCAATCCACAACAGTGATGCTGAGAGGAGGGTGGAGGAGCTCGTTTTCTGGTAACTCCTAAAGCACGGCAAAAGAGAGAAGAAATGTTATGTTATGAAAATAAAAGATTAAATAAACGTATTCATTCCTCAGCCAGACTCGACCCAGGGACACCCTTGTACACTTCATGGGCAAGAAACATGTTTGATTGTTGAACATCCAGTTCCAAACCAGGGGAGTACACTGTCAGCTTTCCATAAGATGTATAAACTCACATTCAGCCTCCAGAGCAATAAGGTCTATCGATGCTCTGTTAGTCTTACCAGCACTATGGCATCAACCAGCGTGGTGAAGTTTGGGTTGGACTTGTACTTCTGAATTACGGAGGAACGCAGGGTTTTACCGGCACACTCTATGAAGACCTAGACAAAAGAAAGTGTTGCTTATTTCATTTCCTGCTGGTTTTATCTTTTTTTTTTAATTTAAAGCGTTCACAATTTTTTAGATCCTATCTAGTGTGAATTAAGTGGTCGAGGCAAGACTCATTTAAAGCTACTTCATACCCGAAGGCAACCTGAAGTGCTATAGATATAAAGCACAATACACAAATGATAAAAAAACAATAAAAGCAAGATGCATCACTTGGTAACCCTGATTCTCTAAATGCATGAAGTGTGTGTGTGTGTGTGTGTGTGTGTGTGTGTGTGTGTGTGTGTGTGTGTGTGTGTGTGTGTGTGTGTGTGTGTGTGTGGCCTAGCATTACTATCCTTGTGGAGACCTAAATCTGTTTACACAGTCTCGTGTGGGGACTGGCTTCCCTTATGGGGACAAAATGGAGGTCCCCATGAGGGGAATCCTTAATTTTAGGCTTGGTTAGGTTTAGGGTAATGGTTAGGGTTAGGCATGTGTTGGTAATGGTTAAGGTTAGGATAAGTCTCCAGGAAATGCATGGAAGTCAATGTAATGTCCCCTGAAGTAATGTATACATGGTGTGTGTGTGTGTGTATATGTGTATGTGTATGTGTGTGTGTATGTGTGTGTGTGTGTGTGTGTGTGTGTGTGTATACCTGTGGACGATCAACAGACAGGAACTGAACCTTCTTCAGCTCTCTCAGACCCCAGAATAACACCTGGTGGACAGAACACACACAAAAAGGTTTGGTAACTAAAACATCTCTGGTCGGATTATGAGTCCAAATATCTTTGATAGAAAAAATTCTAAAATTGACGTAAGAAAGTCCTGTAGTGTAAACATTTTAAACCCCTTAACCTTTTATATTATCAAGATAAAACAATCGTATAATGGCAAAAGAGCATCGATAGTAGAACAATATAATGTTTTATTGACATAAAATAAAGAAACAGGGTACCAAATACATAGCATGCATAGAGTCCGAAAGCACACACACCTCCAGCCTGTAGGTACTGAGAACAGGTCTGATGTTGGCAGGGACTGTGTAGAAGCCGTCTTCTCCTTCCTCCAACGCCGGCAGACGCTGCTCTGCGGACTTTTGGATCTACACATTCATGACAACGAACCTAAATCATTACAAGAGATTCTTTCTATGTTCTTCATCGTTCATCATCATTGCACGAGACAAGGACCTGCTTGTTATCTTTCTCAAAGTTTTACCATTATTTTATTTTCATTTAGTTTCTTATTTGAATATTCGTATATCACAAGTACAGTTATCATAATGGACAAGTATATATTTTATTGAGATTTATATTTAAGTTTAATATATTATTCTAGAGTAGACCTTCTTAATTATTTTGCATTGTGTACCGTTACTTTAAGAGAACGCTCCCTGGCGCATTTACTTCAGTTACACTGTCGAGTCACACAGTTTACTTACCGTGTCATTTTAAGTTTCATATCAACAAGCAAAGGAAACCTTCTGGATTTTACCTGCTTATTAAATCAAATCAAATATAACGTGTTGTATTCTTTTGTGAAACTCCATCAGATAGATACGAGTAGGCCATGGATAACAACTGGATCACATTTCTGCGGTCTCAGTCAGGATGGAAACTAAACGTTTAATAGACTGGCCTGCAGTAGCTCGAATGCAGCCAGCAGGTCTCCCCCAGGCTGGCTGCCACAGTGCAGCGAGCTGTACTGCAGAGTCGGGGGGGTGTAGGCGTCGGAGGCCAGCCGGACCTCAGGTACTGCCACCGTGGCTCCCAGGTACTCCGCCTTACCCTGCAGGAGGAAATCAGACAGAGGACCCCCCAATTCAATTACAACGACCTAAAACATTGATGAAACCAATGCGGGATGGACCATCTGCTACACTGGAAATAACTCATTCAGTGAATCTGCCTAAGCACAAACAAATCATTTATTCTGTCTACCACGCTAAGTCTTTTGGGGTGAGTAGACACATTTTTTTGTTTTTTATGTCTCTGATTATGAGTGTTCTATAGTATTACATGTGTGTGTCAACTGCTTTAAAGTCAAAGCTGCACAACCAAATGAAAATGTTCTCAAAGATTGTATCAAGCTTTGAGAAAATCTATGAATATGAATTGTTAACATCAAATCAGAAATATGGGTTCTCATGATAGCACTCTTTTGTCGAGTAAATCCTAAAATAGTTTTTGTTGATGTTGCGGATGTAGCTGCTGTAATGCAAGAAAACATTTAGATCTGAGCTGAGAATAAAGTAATAGTTTCTCGTTTTGTATTGTATCGTGTTGTTTCGTATCGTAATGTATTGCATCGATTTGTAATGTATTGTGACTAGGGATGTCCCGATCACCTTTTTTTGCTCCCGATCCGATTCCGATCATTTGATTTTGACAATTAGCTGATACCGATTTTTCCCGATCCGATCTTTATGCAATGCATTAAGAGAAAAAAAAGAAAAAAAGCATTCAAGTTGTCCCTTAAGGTTATTTTTTTAATTTAAATTGGATATTCTATCCAACATGGATATATCTTCTTTCTTTCACAGCAGCATTGGATCAGTTCAGTTGTGCAGCATTGGATCAAAACAAATAAAGCTTATCAGTACTCGTTAGCTTACTGCTACAATTAGACACTGCGCCCTGCCCACTCTGTTGCCAGATTTGAGAAATAAGCAACCAGGTCTATGAAAACAAGCCCCAAAGAAGCAACACATACATGATGTTGTGTCATTTGAAACCAAAACTAAGGCCTCAGGATGATTTTAAGACTTGAACATGGGCATTTTTGTTTTGTAACAATGAATAAAAAAAAAAAAGTATTTAAAAAAAAAAAAAAAAAATCCCAATCCCGATTTTTTTCTCCCGATTCCGATCTTTTGAAAATCACGTGATCGGCTCCGATCCCCGATCACGTGATCGGATCGGGACATCTCTAATTGTGACGTATCTTGCCGTATCTTGCCGTATTGTTTCGTATCGTGACGTATCGTGACGTATCGTATCAAAGTAGTATTACCAGTGCGTCCTCGTCGTACACCTCGATGACAATGCGTGGTGGCTCCTCCTGGATGTGCTGCAGGTCTCCACTCAGCATCAGGCGGCCCATCGGCAAACACTGATTCCATGTCGGGCTGAGAGTCTGACTGATCACCTGACAGCAACAAAAACACACACCATGAACACAAACACATAAACAATCAGAACTTAAAACAGACCACCTTGTCACTGTGCACCGAAGCAACTATTATTGTAATGCTAGCGAAATATTTTGTCAATGCTGCGAAGTTTGATCCACATCATTTAGATGGTACACATGTTTTTTTTTCTCTTTTTCTAAGTGTATTCAAATAATGAAAGGCACAAGCTGCAATAAGACACAAGTTCACCTGTTACCCAGGCAGCTAGACCAGGGGTTCCCAAAGTGGGGGTCGCGACCCCCCGGGGGGTCGCAAAACCCCGGGTGGGGGTCGCAAGATGATTACAAAATAAAAATGGAAAATAAAAAAATAAAAAATGTATAAAAAAGAATTGATTATTTTTTGTAATAATAAAAAAAAAAAAATTATGAATAATAACGTTTGCATAGACATTTTCAGGGGCGGACTAGTCATCTGTATAATTTTCCCCGCAATGAGGCGATTGCAGCGAGTGCAGCCCCCCCCCCCTCGTCGACAGGGGGTCACCAGTCTCTGGCACTGTTATTTTGGGGGTCGCGGGCTGAAAAGTTTGGGAACCCCTGAGCTAGACGACCAGTATCCCAGAACACATTATTAATGTTCTAGGAATAAAAACACACACTTACGTTGGTGGTTTGGCTGTTGGATAGATATGTGACCCGGGCGAACGGGTCGGACAGGCCGGTGTTGTCTGCAGCGATGAGACCCCGGGCCTGATACATGTGGCACCTCATCTCAAATTCATACTGCTCTGGAGACAAAGACATACACACAACTAAACATGTAGTTTAGGGTGACTTAAAAGCACATCCCAAAAACACGTTTATCCTCCTAGATAACTGATGTGGAAGCTTACATAAATATAATGTAACTGGAGTTATACTGTTCATGTCATGGTTCTTATTGCAATTTCAACAGTGAATCCTTTTAGTTGCATTTCTTTATCTTCATGTGTGGCTAATTCGCCCCCTTTTTTTCTCTCCGTGAAGTCAGTTTCTCTTTACTCCCTTTCTTGATAACATTTGTACCATGAGAAGATAGAGAAAAGTGAGCTAGCCTCCCCTGCTTCGTTCCCACTGTGATACTATGTGTGTACTATGTGTGATAGTTGTCAGACACCCTGAGGCTTGATCTCTGTCCTTTTCAGCTGAAAACCTGTTGATTCTGTTCAACTTTCTTGAGACAAAAGATACATGACATGTTACTTGTTAGACGCTTTTATCCAAAGCAACTTACATATTCAATACTGTGGACTATCCCCACAGGAGCAAAGACAGCTGTTGTAACTTCACTGCTTAGTCATGTCTCACTTGGAGACTCACATTGAATTTCCACGACAAAGGCAAAAAAGTACCTGTCCTGTAAATAAACATGCTCAAGACAAATTATGTTTGGTATCTTAGCCGCAGAATTGAATTATTTTGTCCTCATTGACCTAAAATCTGTGCTGTTATTTGCAATATGGGAAGATCAAAGTCAAAAAACTAAAAGTAACCAGATAAATGGAGGGATCGGCTAAATTCCAAACCACCCCCTACACCCTACCCCTACACACTACCCCTCCGTTTGCACGTTCGAGCAGAGGGTCCGCCACATTAAGTGCTCTTCCAAACCAACGAGTGTGGAGGGGGAGTGGGTTATCAAGCCCTCAAACAGCGAGTCTGCATCGGTGCTGACTTCACCTGCTGCCCTACATGACCGGTCTCAACGCTGTGTGTGTCTGTCAGGAAACACGATGTTTACAAGTAGTTCCAGCAAACATCCACTGATAAACTGCGATGTTAACAACCTCATGATACCCTCATATTTTATTAATTTAGGATCATACCTGTGTTTAGTCTAGAAAAAGGTAAATGTGTGCATTTTATTATAAAATTGTGTATATTTACAGACTGTTGGAAAAACCAAGAAGCTTATAAACCAGGTTTAAAACTAAAAGAGCAACACAATTAAAGACGTTTGGAGTTTTATTTTAGTTATTAATTAAATGTTTTGTCAAAGAGATGCTGATTTGAAACCGTTACATACAACTACGGCATTTCCTGTTTCTGCCGGAGAGAGGGGAGTTTGTTCCAAAGCTTGCCGCTGTATTTACTCCCTCCATCTGACAGGAGGGAGCCTCGTTTAGCTGCGAGTGTCACTCCGCCACGGAGTGGGAGTGGTTTAGGGTGTGGTTTGGAATTGGGCCTTAGTGATAATCTGTCGCTCACCTGTGCAGAGCAGGCTTTTGGGAGGGCAGCTGGCGTCAGCGCCCCCTGTGGCCGGGCTGAACCCCGCAGGGAGGTCGTCCAGCATGTGATTGGAGTCTGAGCAGGTTCCAAACCACAGATACACATCCACCTTCGCTTGGACTGAAAAGCCTGCAACACGCTTCCCTGGAGGCTGCACACATACACAAATGCATTTAGGAGTTTCCTCTGCCAGCCTGCCCAGATTGAAAAATATTAAAGGTCACCTATCATACTGTTTTCCATCAATATATTATAGGTCTCAGATATATAAACATGTCTCTGAAGTGTTTGGCTCGAAACACCAAACAGATCATTGCAGCATCCCATAATCCCCTCTGTTTCAGCCCTGTTTCAAAAGTGCTGATTCTCTGTCTGAGATGAAAATAAGGAGCCACTCCCCACGCCCCTCTGAGAGATATTTGGTTAAAAAGAACACAAAGGTGCTCTAGGAGGAGATTCAGGTGATAAGGTGGGCGGGGGTTACCTTGGTTGGTGATTGGCTAATGGTTACACAAGCCAACAAATCGTTATGACATCATAAAGTGGCCAAATTCTGATCAGCTCATTTTCAGAAAGGTTTTTATAGAAATGGATCAGGACAGAAAGAGAGAGAATCTTTTTCCATGAAACTTTCAGAATCTCTTTACACAGAGGGGACACATGTTGATGTATAAAAGGCATGAAAATGTGGATTTTGCTCAACAGGTGACCTTTAAGTTTCAAGGCAGTCTGTGTGTGTGTGTTTGTGTGTGTGTGTGTGTGTGTGTGTGTGTGTGTGTGTGTGTGTGTGTGTACCTTTAGGAACAGTGTTATTATCTTCCCACAGTGGGTTCCTCGGGCCTCCTGGCTGCTGGAGAACAGCAGGTCTCTGGCGCGGACCCGAGCGTACGCAACACGCTTGTTGTTACTTAACAACCACACAAACATGTCTGGCACAGTGTGCTGGGGCTGTAGATGTGAAGGTGTAAACATATGTGTAAGAAAATGTTGGAAATACAAGGTAAATAAAGTGGTTTATCATAAACCGATTGTCAGAATGTACGTAACACACACACACAATATACACACACACCTCCTCCACAAGGAAGCGTAGTTTTTGGGTGAGTTTCGTTGCTTTCTGCAGCATTTCTTTCACACCGCCAGCTTTTCTCTTCCTCTCTCCCAAGGACTGGGCCTCATCCATCATACTCTCCTGAAAAACACACACACACGTTCATTTTCCTTCGTTATTATTATTTTCGGCATATGAACAGATGAACGGAAAAAACACTGATGCCATTAAAAGTCTAACATGTAGAGCATTTTTCAAGATCTTACAAAAGAAAATTCTTAGATTTTCCCACCAGTTCCTGTTTGCACATGGTGAGGCGTTTCCTGTCCAGCTGTGTCAGGTAGCTGGACTTCATCTCTGCCTTCAACTTGGCCGTTGCTGTTGTGATGAAACCCCTGCAGATACACAGTTTGAGGGCTTGACTGTCACTTGGGCAAGAGGTACATTGTTAGATACACTTAAAACACTTGTTTGTATGCTAGTACTGTAGGTCCCATGTTATTTTGGTTCTCTGTGAATTACCATCCCAATGAAGCTGATCAGCAGCAGGTGGAAGGAGCATTCGGTGACATGTATCATGGAGGTACACGTGACTGTCATCACTCTTACCAATATAAGGTTATAGTCGACTTATAGTTGTGTGTCATAGAGTACAACATTAGGCAATTTGCAGTGGCGACTGGTCATTAGGGGCAGGTGGGGCACAGTGTCAGCAGAAAGTAATTCAAATAATAATTCCAAATAAATGCAAAAAAAATACATCTGAAAATATATTTTAAGATGATGTTTAATCATCTGATTCGTCTGTACATTGCTGTTTTAGTCTGTGGTCTTCTAATTAGTGTCTACAGTGTGCCTATTGAGACATTTTGAGCGACGTGGGTCAAGCCCCGATCTAGCCCCTCTCTCTCACTGTCTAATGGGTGCTGTGAAAACTACACTGCGCATGCTCAGAGTATTTTTTGTATTCAATGTGTGCGGCAAAAAAATAATCACCAGTGGGGCACTGAGCTGACATACCTACCAAGCGTCATCTCATAATTCAGAGAGCTGATTGGCTGTAAGTACGTGTGCCGCGAAAATAGTAGTTGTTTCTGAAGAGGAGACGAGAGAGAGCAGCGTATAGCGATTACAATCAGGAAAACGGAAAATGAATGAAGTTGACAATCTACCGTACTTCAGCTTTGGTAAGTTCTTTTTATTTCATATCTTTTGTTGATCTTCTGTGTTTTGCCTATAGGCTATTGCTCTGCTGGATCGATTGATATTGTGACCTGATGAGTGTCTGTCCCCCCCCCCCCCCCCCCTCCTCTCTATCGGAACCTGCAGCTATTTGTTTACGTGTTTAAAAAAGCACCAGAAGCTTATATATACACTTCTAAGTTGTTCGTGCCCCTCCACTTTTGTACATATAAAAACGCCACTGGCAATTTGTAATACATAATCGCCTGACAAAGGTTATATGAGCTGACTGCAATTATTTATATTGTAAGTCATCTTCTGCGCACAATAAATAAAATACATTTCTGGCCTCGTTCTGCTGCAATTTTAATGTAGGCTATAAATCAGTAATATACTTTCTCACAATGAAGCAATGAGCTGGGTGTCCATAGAAGTCATGTATCTACAAACATCCAAAAATGAATATGAAGTTATAGATTGTTCATGTTTATGAATTGTCTTCCATGTTTTAGATTGTGTAACCTGCCTGCCTTGTGCAACCTACCTGGCGTCCATGCAGAATTCTTTGAGTATGGTTAGAAGCAAAAGCTCTGCTCCTGGGTCAGACTTCCTGTGCAGCTCTGCTACAGTGGCCACACCCTCTTCCTAAGAGAAAATCAAAACATTTTAACTTGTTATTTCAGTGATTTTTCACTTTAACAAATACATAAATTCACTGTTATATTTTGTATATATTTTTTACATTTATGAAATCACAATAATGTGTCAGTTGTTGCAACAATGTTTTATAATCCTCTTTAACCATTGTAAGGATTTTACAAATTCCCATAATTTGGCAATATTAGTATGCATGTGTGTGTGTGTGTGTGTGTGTGTGTGTGTGTGTGTGTGTGTGTGTGTGTGTGTGTATACACATACAAACAGAACAGCTATATTCTCCAGCAGGTTAGAGTTGTGGAGTCGGTAGGTTCTGTTCTCCCAGTGACTCAGCAAAGTAATGCATGGCTTCTGCTTCTCCATGGGAAGATACATGAAGTACCTAAATGTGAACACATACATGAGAAATGAAAGAATTGTGTGAGTAACATTCTGTTTTTAGACTTCTCTGTTTCAGTGTGTGTACTCTGTATGAATGCTCTGTAGTTGATCTGATTGAAATTGTGATTTTAATCTCAAAACCGCTACAGTATTTTCAGGCAGAAATTTGGGACAATTATTTTGACAGAAACCTTAAAACTGAACTAACTGGCTGCTAGAGTTAACTTTGATTTAAACATTTGTAGAATACTAAGAGCTTTATTGAGTAGGGGTAACTGTATTAAGGGTTAAACTCATATCTTTATAACTTAGGGTTTAATTTAATTGTAAACTATTGTGCCACTAAAACGTTTAATTAACAACTCAGGAGTGAGCCAGTCTAGATTTCCTTTTGAGGGCCACCAGCTGCAGAGAGTTAACTAATTAAAGGGGCGTGGCCCCACAGCTGGGACAACTCAGCAATCAGGTGTCCATTTTAGGTAGCACTTTCCTGGAGCGTCAGCTTCAGACTGACAAAGACTGACAAAGGAGTCCTGTTGGAGTCACGAGGGAGGCCAAGATGAGGTAAATCATACTTTAAATAAGTATCGCTGGTGTTTTTATCCACTCTTGCTAAAAACATGTGTATATTCTCCATTCCTGTTCATGTGTCTTCTCGCAATTATTACTGGCCCTGTGCATCTCCTAATCGTTATAACCGGCCTGCTCCCGTCTATCCCACATGCTCCACTTAGATCCAACATCTCGTTTCAGGGGGGCTGTGGAACTGCCAGTCAGCTTTTCCTAAAGCTGACTTCATCTCTGGCTACGCTTCCCTGCAGTCTCTGGATTTCCTTGCTCTCACTGAGACCTGGATCACTCCATCCAACACATCCACCCCAGCAGCTCTCTCCACAGCATATTCCTTCTCCCATACACCCAGACCCTCTGGCAGAGGAGGTGGCACTGGTCTCCTGCTCTCTCCCAAATGGAGCTTCTCCCTCTTCAAGCTACCTAATTTCACTCCTTCCACCTTTGAATTCCATGCCGTCACAGTAACCCATCCTTTACAATGAACCATTGTTGTTCTCTACCGTCCACCAGGCGCCTTGGGGGACTTCTTGGAGGAATTAGATAATCTCCTCTCACACATCCCTGAAACTGGCCCTCCCGCTGTACTTCTCGGAGACTTCAACCTCCAGACGGGGAAGATAGACAAACTAACATCTCTGTTAACCACCTTTGCTTTCTCACTGTCTCCATCCCCACCAACTCATAACGCTGGCAATGTCCTTGATCTCAAGGAACTGCACTACTTCTAACCTCTCTGTAAACCCGCTTCGCACATCCGATCACTTCTTCATTTCATTCTCTCTACCCCTTTCCAAACATAACAAACGAATCTCTTCTAATTCTGCACCTGTACGCCGTAACCTCCGTTCCCTCTCCCCCTCTACCTTTGCCTCATCGGTGCTCTCAGCCCTCCCTTCCTCTGACTCGTTTCCAACTCCTGCCTCCAAACTCTGCAGCAGAAACTCTCCTCTCTACTCTCTCATCCTCTCTGGACTCTCTGTCCTCACATCTCGGTAGGCTCGTCAGTCCCC
>NC_136904.1:87019658-87065769 GCF_949606895.1 Notothenia rossii
ACACATGTGCATCCTCGAAATTTCTCCAAACAAAGTACGCCGGGCTCGGTACATTTCCAAGTATGCTGGACATTGGAACAGTCCTTCGGCGGCACTCGATGACGTAGTATGCTTGAAATAGTGGCTCTGGAGCAGCTTCACTCGAGATTGAGAAACACCCGCTGACTGCAGTGGGGTTTGAACCTGATCCGAACGCCAACGCACAACCCACTGCACCACACGCCTCCCTATTATGGAAAATCATTTTAATTTTAAATATTATCACCGACCAAGAAGACCTCAATATCTGACATTTGTATAAGAATCCATGCTTTTTCGTATTTGGTCATTTATAGTGTTAGAAATAACATCTAAATCTGCTAAATTGGTGTTTTGTTTTTACTCACTGTCAGCTTGATGACTTTGTCAAAGAAGATCTCTTTGTGGGCAAAGAAGTCAAACACGAAATACTGGTGGAAAGAAGAGAGATACAGATGGTTTAAGTTAGGGTCTCTTAAAAATCACCAAAGAATCACCAGTCCTTATTTTTACCTCATTGTAAAAGGGAGCATTGGTTCCCTCTTTGACTGAAGTCTGTTTCTTCTCATCGCCGATCTCAATCACCACACTGGGGTCGATGTTCTCTCCGACCAGCTGCCGGGCCTCGGTGATGTTAATGGCAATCTACAGGCAAGACAGAACGTTACATACCACAGCACAGATGAGAGGAATTTTGTCAGGACTTATTCCGATTGGGCCCAAGAAGCACTCAATATATGACATATGAACACAACATAGCACAGAGACAGCTCTGGTTAAAGTCACAAATGACATTCTAATAGCCTCTGACAAGGGACTTGTCTCTATTCTTGTCTTGCTCGATCTTAGTGCTGCATTTGATACTATCGACCATGATATCCTATTGCAAAGACTAGAGCACTTAGTTGGCATACATGGAAGTGCATTAGGCTGGTTTAGGTCCTATCTATCTGAACGCTCTCAGTTTGTACGTGTCAACGATGAATCTTCCATGCAAACCAAAGTTAGCCATGGAGTGCCACAGGGCTCAGTGCTTGGACCTATTTTGTTCACCCTATATATGCTTCCGTTAGGCAATATTATAAGGAATCATTCTGTAAACTTTCATTGTTATGCGGATGATACTCAACTATATTTATCAATCAAGCCTGATGAAATTAATCATCTAAATAAAATTCAAGACTGCCTCAAGGACTTAAAAACGTGGATGACCTTACATTTTTTGATGTTAAACACGAACAAAACTGAAGTTATTGTACTTGGCCCGAAGAATCTACGAAACAAATTATCTAAAGATATATTAACTATGGATGGCATTAATTTGGCCTCCAGTGAGACTGTAAGGAATCTTGGTGTTATATTTGATCAGGATTTATCCTTTAACGCCCACATAAAATCAATTTCAAGGACCGCCTACTTCCATCTATGTAACATTGCAAAAATCAGGCATATCTTGCCTCAAAACGATGCAGAGAAACTAGTCCATGCATTTGTTACTTCAAGGCTGGATTATTGTAACTCCTTATTATCAGGGTGTACCAAGAAGTCAGTCAAGTCGCTTCAGCTGATTCAAAATGCTGCAGCTCGTGTACTAACCAGAGTTAGGAAAAGGGACCACATTACTCCTGTTCTGGCTGCCTTACACTGGCTCCCTATAGAACACAGGATAGAATTTAAAATTCTTCTTCTCGCCTACAAAGCCCTTAATGGGCAGGCGCCATCTTACCTTAAAGAACTCATTATACCCTATTGTCCTACTAGGGCATTGCGTTCCAAGAATGCAGGGTTGTTGGTTGTTCCTAGAGTCTCTAAAAGTACAATGGGAGCCAGAGCCTTTTCTTATCAAGCTCCACTTTTGTGGAATCAGCTTCCAGTTTGTGTTCGGACGGCAGACACCCTATCCGTTTTTAAGAGTGCGCTTAAGACCTTCCTTTTTGATAAAGCTTATAGTTAGGGCTGATTAGATTCAGCCCCTAGTTTTGCTGATATAGGCTTAGTTTGTCGGGGGACATCTTACTTCTTCCTTCTCTCTGTCTATACCTGTGTACTCTCATGTTCCGATTAACCCAGCTTCCCCAAATTTCTTTCTTTTTGGTATCTATATACGCCGGGATCCGGAGTCATGGATGATCCTGCGGTCCTGTGTCATGGATTGCGAGTCCTGGATCTTGAGTCGTGGCTGTGGTCCTTGGTCATAAGTCCTGGATGGATATACTCATGGATTCATCTTCCTATTATACACACATGCATTTCCAAACATTTGGACTACCTATGTTGAAAATGTATTATCTTTTCAATTTACACACGGCATCTATTGCACGTCTGTCCGTCCTGGGAGAGGGATCCCTCCTCTGTTGCTCTCCCTGAGGTTTCTCCCATTTTTCCCTTTAAACTTTGGGTTTTCTCTGGAAGTTTTTCCTTGTACGATGTGAGGGTCTAAGGACAGAGGGTGTCATATTGTCATACAGATATTCTGTACAAACTGTGAAGTCCACTGAGACAAATGTAACATTTGTGATATTGGGCTATATAAATAAACATTGATTGATTGATATGTCTCATACTGTAAAGCAGAATCTGTCTTTGTATTCTTATTGTGATTTTGTGCACTTTTTTCTTTATATATTAAATATTTGTATATCTTTCATCAACTTTTGCATCATACATGTGTTCTGACTCTCTTTTTTCATTTTGTACTATATGCATCAAAACCATAATTAGTTTGAAGTGAAATTACTTCTGTTTTCTACAATGCATGGTTCATTAAAGATGATACTCTCCACGTCTGTCTTTTTCATCAGAAAGCACATTCCCCAGTGAATTTGCGGAAATCTATTTAAGTTATATTTTAAAATGGTTATTTTGTATTCATTTTTATTATATTTTATTTTGTATTTATACACATGAATGTTTTGTTATGTATTTTCTTGCTATGATTTTCAACGCATCCAAGTCGCACAGAACATGATTACAAAAAGAAACAATTTAGTTAATTATTATTAGTTATATATATTTTTTCGTTAATGACTGGTAATGTTACTACTCTACAATATCCAAAAATGTAAGTTTTATCTTAATCTTGAATTAAAATAAATGGTGTGTTCTGTTAGCTTTTACCTGGAAGCTCTGCAGTTTCCCTTCACTCTTCTGGATGAGCGTTTTCAGTTTGGCCCTGTGGAAGTATCACACGTCAGTTTCTCTAACTGGTTGTTAAAAGAGGTATACAGAAATAATTACCTATAACAATTACTCATAATCAGTAGTGTGTCATTCAGACTGATCAACATACAAAAAAAAATGTGCTGTCTGAGCATTACCAAGGCATCTTGCTTTTACTGTAAGTCAATTGCATCAAGAGGTGATACTGCTTTGGGAGAGATTTCAAATACACATAAAACCCCTTCTCCTTCACATTGTGTTTAAAAGTAATGTAATGTGAATATTAAATACCTCTTATTGTTTGGTATTATTCTGGTTCTGACTGGGGAACCTTTACGTTGGTCTTCAGAGTGTTCTCCCTCAAGCAGGGAAGAATATTCAGATGACATCGCCAACTCACCTTCTACACACACACAGACACACAGACACACAGACACACACACACACACACACACACACACACACACACACACACACACACACACACACACACACACACACACACACACACACACACACACACACACACACACACACACACACACACACACACACACACACACGCACACAAATTAGTTGTCTTTTATCTACAAAGGGGGAATCTGTGAGCTGAGGGCTACGTCTTGAAGAAAGCTGTTGACCTAGCTGTATTTGAACATGAAGTAGCCATCGTATTACTGTAAAGGCTTTTTTATTGTAATGCCAGAATCCACTTCATGTTGGAATAAATCAAACCTCAGAAGATTTTGGATCATTATATCATTTCATAGGACGTTTGTTAGCACTTCCGTTAAAAAGGGACAGTCACGCCATGATGAGGTTGAGTTTTGTCCTTAAACCACAATGACCGTTCTTCCTATTACACCGGAACTTTACATGTGACTGTTTGACAAGGGTTAGTCTTCCCCAGAGTGAAATGACAGGAAAATTACTCTATTGTACCCTGTAAAAACAACCGAGACATTACGTGAGATTGTGTGTGTGTGTGTTTGTTTTTCAGGCCTTACCCAACGCTCCCGCGTTTACCATGACCAGGTCTGTGTTGCCTTCTTTCTTCTTCTTTTTCCCTTTCATGCCAAACATCTTCTTGGCCTTTCTGCTTACAGAGAGAGAAGACTTTCAGTCAGTGAAATCATATTTTCAACCTTCTCTGTTTCAAATGATACACACACACACACACACACACACACACACACACACACACACACACACACACACACACACACACGAACACACACACACACACACACACACACACACACACACACATACCATGTATACATTACATTGACTTACATGTATTTCCTGGAGACTTATCCTAACCTTAACCATAACCAACACATGCCTAACCCTAACCCTAACCAAGTCTTCACCCTAAAAGTAATGATTCCCCTCATGGGGACCTCCACTTTGTCCCCATAGGGGAAGCCAGTCCTCACACGTGACTGTGTAAACAGATTTAGGTCCCCACAAGGATGGTAATGCTAGGCCACACACACACACACACACACACACACACACACACACACACACACACACACACACACACACACACACACAAACATGATATTTGAACAGCTAAAATGTAACAAATGTACAATCAATGTGAGGTAAAGATCTTAATCTTGAATGAATAAATAAATGAAATGGAAGATGAGGTTAGAGTGTCGATGTAAGTGTGAGTTCACTATATTGGATTTAATGATGTCGGGATTTATTTAGGTCTGTGGTTGATATGAAGATGGCTGCAGTACTGCTGTTTCGAAACCTAGAACATACTTTTACCGCACATATTTAGTATGATGTCTATACATTGACAGAGGGGAAACTCAAATCGTTAGCTAACTCCCTTCATGAGAGCTTCCCTTCCATGAGAGTAATGCATCTTTGTTAACATAGCAGGGTTTACAAATAACAACATGTGTGATGCTTGCTAAAAATGTAATCAATTTTTTCTTGAAATTAAATCACACTTGTCATGTGTTTTGTGCATCATATTAAAATATCTCAAAAAAACCTATATGAAATACAACTAGGAAAAACAAACCATAGATGAAACTACTAGACTGAAGAACAAGTAATAGGGAGCATCTTGAGCTCAGTTTAAAAAAGTAAAAATACATTCAAAGTTATATCAAATAAAAAACGCGTTGGTTTAATCCAAAGGCATTCATCTCAATGCTAATGATTAAACAAAACAAATCCGTTAAACTGCTCACCGCTGCGGAGATGTAGACCTTTCTGGATAATCCATTCTGTCAAAGTCAGAATACGTTTTCTTTGTTCTCCTTTTATCTACTAAGAGGCACCCGGTCCTTCAGCTTACACCTAACTTCCTCCTCATCTCTCTGTGCTCAGACTAAGACATGGTCCTGGACGAGGCTGAATAATACAGCATGTGGTCCTGGCTCATTTCCAGCACAGAATTATCCTGTCAACTCTCTTGTTAACATACTTTGCTCAGTCTTTACCACCCGTTCTTCACACGAAAGCCTCTATTATTTTATATGACCGCACTGCAAATAAAGATTGATGTTACTCCCTTCAACTCGCCCTCACGGAAAAGCCTGTTCTCTTTCCACACCTGCTTTCTCATGCCCTGTTCATTAACTTGATCCAGTCCGTCTGAAGTATCACTTAAACCTGAATGTCCAGTTCAGCTCTTTTTGACTTCTTCTTCCCATGTTTACCTCTCTGTGGTTCCAGTGGCTGATGATCTTTAAAGATTTGTGTTTGTTTGTGGTTTCGGCACAATTTAAAAGCTGTTTCAATTTAATCGCACACTACTGTTTACTAATGCTGCCTGCCAGGATGTTCTCATGAGAAGTTTTCCCTTTGTGTTATATAGATTTTTGTGCATGTAAATGGTCTGCAAAGGCTAAAATCCCAAGGTTCACAGAGCCAGACAACCAATCACAGCAGACTGGGCTCTGGTTTCAGACAGAGGGTGATGAGAGGCAGCACAAGAGCTTCCTGCACATTAAAGCATGGAGACATGTCACAGTAGAGGAACAAAATACAAATATGAACCTGAAGATGAACATAATAATGCCCCTTTATCTAAAAGCAGGAAGTATTGCAGTAAGAATGCAGTTATCTTATCGACCTAAGTCATATCATAGCATAGAACAGCAAACTCCATTGAAATGTTTAAAAGCAAATTAAAAAACCTACCTTTTAATATGGATTTTAATTTGGGTTACTTTCAACTCTCACTAGTATCATTGTCCATGTTTTACTGTATTTTCTTTCTGTTTTTTAAAAAATTGTTTTATTTTAACATAATTTATCACTGTACATGTTTAAACTTGTTCTGTATTCATTTTAATATTATTCTAATATTCTTGTTGTGTGTTTTTTGTAAAGCACTTTGGGTTGCTTTGTGCATGAAAGGTGCTATACAAATAAAGTGTATTATTATTATAAATAATACATAATAAATAATCTCTAACGACCAACAACTTTTTTGATCGAGGTCCCTGAAGCAAAACCTTATCAAATGGGGGTCCCTTAATGAGTGTCAAATGCTAAAGACCATTACTGTAGACGACCACTAGTTGAGACTATAGCTGGACTGTATCCATAATGGCAAATAAATGCTTCCTGCCAGAGAACAAGTTTTAAAAATATGCTTTGAACAGAAAAAAAACATTCCCAAAAAAAAGGCAAAATCTCCATTTCCCAATATTCTGTTGAGTATCGTTGTATATAAGAACAATGCTCATATCCGACCGCACTAAAACCCATTTGAGCATTTGTAACAGGACATTAGCAGCTATATTTGTTTAATCTAAACATGATGAGTTCAGTTATCTGTCAAACATGCAAGGTCGACTCTTTGAAATGACTTAATGTGTGGATGATTCTTGACACTGTGGGGGGATGGGAGGGTTTTGTTGACCCACCCATACAGCTGACATTCTTCTTAACAGTCACTTCATTATTTTGGTCTCAAACTGACAACAGCCATAATTCACACGATGAGCAGGTGTTGCTCACCAGAAACATGTAAAGAGAATCCCTCTAAAAGATCCCCTCCATACGTGTTTAAAGACAAATACAAATATTCAAAATGACATCAACTAGCTGTCCCTCGTTGCAAAATCCTTGCTTGAAGAAAATATAAAAGTAATTTTAATTGAATATCACTTGTGCTTTTTCACTTATGATAAAACATGTAAATAAAGTTAACTCAGTTTGCCTTTCTGCTGCTTTAATTACCTGCTTAAATACTACATATTTGTTGAATGCAAACAATTAAAATGTATTATTTTCAACAAATATTTAAGAAATGAACCATTGAACTGAACACACAAGGCACCAAAAAGGTATAGTTTCATTTTGAGTCCGGCTTTCTACAGGTACTCTTTCAACCCAGGTAGCCTTGAGGGCATATTGCCATGTGTATATAGCACAAGTTGACATTGCAATTAAAAATAATATGATTGCGTTCATTTGCATATTGGACCACAGTTAGCTGTCATTTTGGTGATGGCAGCCTTTAAAATAAAGAAAGGTATAACGATTGTCAGCAGGTGCAACATTTTTTTTGATTTGCCCTCAGCAGTGAAGACTATGAAAGGCACAGCTCTAAGTTTAGGGTCGGAGTAGCTTTAGGGTCAGAGTAGCTTTAGGGTGAGAGTAGCTTTAGGGTCGGAGTAGCTTTAGGGTCGGAGTAGCTTTAGGGTGAGAGTAGCTTTAGGGTCCGAGTAGCTTTAGGGTCAGAGTAGCTTTAGGGTCCGAGTAGCAGTGCTTTAGGGTCCGAGTAGCTTTAGGGTCCGAGTAGCAGTGCTTTAGGTTCCGATTAGCTTTAGGGTCCGAGTAGCAGTGCTGTAGGGTCAGAGTAGCTTTAGGATCAGAGTAGCAGTGCTTTAGGGTCAGAGTAGCTTTAGGGTCAGAGTAGCAGTGCTTTAGGGTCAGAGTAGCAGTGCTTTAGGGTCAGAGTAGCAGTGCTTTAGGGTCACAGTAGCTTTAGGGTCCGAGTAGCAGTGCTTTAGGGTCCGAGTAGCTTTAGGGTCCGAGTAGCAGTGCTGTAGGGTCAGAGTAGCTTTAGGATCAGAGTAGCACTGCTTTAGGGTCGGAGTAGCAGTGCTTTAGGGTCGGAGTAGCTTTAGGGTCAGAGTAGCTTTAGGGTCGGAGTAGCTTTAGGGTCAGAGTAGCTTTAGGGTCGGAGTAGCAGTGCTGCTAGAGGCCCAGTTTGAGTCGTACGTCTGTGTTTAAAGTATCAGATGTCAAAACACTGCACAGCTGTTCAGTGATGATTTTACAACTCTGAAAAGCTACTCAGTCTCAGATAATTGTCAGGTAAACAGTTGAATTAGCATTCAATAGATTACAAAGTAATCTACCTTGTGCACTTTTGTTTGTCCGATGTGCGATATTGGATGATGATGCACTTGGAAGCCACAAACTAATTGTTTTGCCAAATAATCCTGCAGAGAGCCTCAGCTTTAACAGTGGTTTCATTGAATGACTTTGATATTGTCTGTAACACATTTCACTTGTTAGACGCTTTTATCCAAAGCGACTTACATACTCAATACTGTGGGCAATCCCCACAGGAGCAATTTGGGGTGAAGTGTCTCAAGGACACAACGACATGCAGACTGCAGTGGGGTTTGAACCTGTGAACCCCTGATCCCAACACCAAGGCTCTATCCACTGCGCCACACGCCCCACACACAACCTCAGAGTTCTGTGTTGTGCTGATATATAAGACATTTTACGTTAACACCAACAACACCCTATGAGGATTACAATATCTGAACTTTTTAAAGTATTTTTTGTCGTGGATTTTGGAAACTAAACCGCACAGGCTTTTTCAGTTGCAGTTAGCAAAATATCAGTAAAAGACTACATTTGAGTGATGCAGTGATCAAAGGGCTGGAGCGGGTCTCGTACCTGAGTGTGGGATCCATTCCTGCAGTCAGTAGTCAGCTTCAGTCATCAGTAGCAGCAGCTGGATATGCTCCGATACATCCTGTGCACATGTGCTGGCTCAGAGTCAGAGTCAGATCAGAAGTACAGTCACAGCCCGGCAGCCATTGGTGCTGATCTGTTTGTTCAGAGTTATAAAGCATGTGGCTGAAGCACGACTAGCTACTTATTCATTTTTACTTGATTACCTGCTTCCTAGTAAGTAAAAATATTCTCCAATTGTAGTTCACTTGAATATGTATTATTATTAATACTATTATTATTGTTGTTTATGACTATTTTATTATTTACATTTTTTTTAATAGTTTCTGATGATTTTTTATAGCTTTTTATATCATACTTTATTAGACTTATATTTTTATATTAGCACATATTAGTTGCCATTTTAGTAGAAATAGAATTTATTTCAAATGTATTTAACTTATGATTATTTGATGACCATCTTTTGTATTGTTTCTGATTATTTTATAGCTTATTTTACATTATACTATTGAAAAAGTAGTTCTGGTTGCAGCAGTGTTGTGGTAATAGTAGTACATTATAGCAGAAGTATTATTAGTAGTGATCTAAATACTACCCGCAGCAGCAGTAATAGTGCTTGTAACATTATCAGTAGCTATCATTTCTTATCATTGCCAGTCAGATTATCCAGTGAAGTGACAATGTTTAGATAACATGCTGCTTTCTCCTCAAGTTGATATTCAAAATGAAATAAAATGAATCAGTCGTCCTCTTCCTTAGGCACAAATGGAGAAATGTAAAAACAAGAGCAGTTGCAGAGTTATTTACCTAATGTGCGTGTGTTCATGCAGCCCGGTGATCATGTGACCAGGATGTATGAAAGTTGAACAGTTAATAAATCCACCCCTGGTAAACAGAGCAGTCACACCTCATCAGTCAGAGAGGATCAGCAGACTGCAGCTGCTGTCCCATCACCTCAATGTCTTCAACTAAGTGATAAGAAATAACATTTGCTGATCACATTTGTACTCGTCCACAATAAAGTCAAATGTGTGCCGTTCTAATACATTTCACCTCACCCAAGATACATTCAAATGGAAATGGGATGGTATCATTTTGAGTGTTTTTTTTCATTTCCCCACCACAATGTGTGTTTTTTGGACTGAAACCACCATGTGTGTTTCGAGGACAGTACCTGTGGTCTTTGGTGTTTAATTTAAAGTACTATAAATACAAGATTTATAGAAGATCACACCATTTAAAGAACAAATACAACAGTAATATCGATGTAATTGGGAGAGTTTTATACATATATTTACCTATGACTTATTTAATCCCTTTTAATTACTGATTGTTTGTCGCGTCTCTTTGAAAGTACTGTTCACTCCTGCTACACATATCCTGAGATAACATTTCAGTGTTGGGCAAGTTACTTTAATAGTTATAGTCACTGCTCTCAAAAGTAACTAGTTACTTTATTAGTTACTAAATTGTAAAAGTAACTAGTAACAAGTTACTTTACTTTAAAAATAATAACAATACAAATACAAGTTTTTGTGTTGTTCTGTGGCACATTAAGAGAAAAGACAACTCCCCATCATTGTAGCAATTATCATTATGAAATGTAGTGGAACAATAAAACACAAAAGTTCTCATTCATAACACTCCGTTCGATGTCTCACTATGGGATGCGCCTCATCGCGGAGCAAACAGAAGCATTAATCTCATTACGCCAATCCTGATTGGCTGGTGATCTTGACGTCAGCGTCAGGGAATCCACCCCCTATAAGTAGCTTGCGCTACGCCGCATGCGTCATTCAAACACCTCTTCTCGCTTCGGAGCACATCTCGAGAAAGATCAGTAGCTAGCTAGCTTAACGGTCCACAGACTGATTTACGAAGCTAACCTTCGGTCGACGGGCGCTCGCCGGCTACTTCTATATATACTTCTGCAAGAAGACTGTTAATACCAACACACCAGTTAGTATTGCAAATCGACCTCGCCGTTTTCTCCTCGGGAATAAAGGTAAGGTTTTGATTTTTTCAAGCTAGCAACACACGTGTTGCTAGCTTGTCTTCCCTCACTACCGACACCACGGTAGCAAGGACGTTTTTTCTTTTTCTCTCTCACACCAGAGGAGGGGAAGATAAAAAGGGTATTAACACACCAGTTAATATTCTTTGAGAATAAAATTCTACACCGTCGTTTTTTCTCCGGATTAACGACAGTTGGGGAAGTATTTTTTCTCAGCAACGTACCTGTTACGAGCGGGTCCTCTCCACGCCGTCACCACGGCGACCGAGATGGACGCTTCTCTCCCTCACACCAGAGGAGTCAGGGACTCGGAGGCTCGGCTCTGTGGCTGCGGGTTGAAGATATCAGGCACAGACTCACACCAGGTCTGCTCGTCCTGTCTCGGGCTGGAACACGCCCAGGAGGCTATCGACAACCCCGGCTCGTGCGGACATTGTGCCCGCTTCACCATCAAGAGCCTCCGCCGACGGCTAGCACGCCAAGCTAGCTTGTCGGGTCAGGACTCCCTCATGTCCTCTGATTTACCGGACGGAAATCAGGACACGGGGGCGTCCACCACAGAGATGGAGCCCCGCACTGTGTCGGTCTGGGGCTCATCAGTAGTGGCAGCTGCAGAACCGGAGTCCCGCGCCGTGTCAGGCTGGGACTCGGTGGCAGCGAGGGACGTGCGAGCGGAGCCCCGCGCTGTGTCAAGCTGGGGCTCCCAACTGGACCTCACCATGGTCTCGCCCGCGGATGATGTCCCGGAGTTGGACTACATGGAGGACGAAGAGGATGAAACCTCTGGATTCCTCCTGTCCGACTCTGATGAGCAAGACGATGATGTCTTCGTGTCATCAGCTCAGGCTGCAAAGCCGGGAGCGATGGCTGCTCTCCCGGGCGATAGCACACCAGCTTCGCCCTGTCTGAGCATAGACCTGCAGGCCGTGTGTCAGCGTGCCGCAGCCAGCCAAGACATCCCATGGCCCGAAATGGCCAAGGAGACCTACAGGTCCCGTTACGAGGGGAAACATTTGCCCCAAGCAACGAGGACAAAGAGGCAACTCCTGCCGGTCTTCCCGGAGATGTTGGATGAGGTGTCGGTCTCGTGGAGAGACCGGCCCTTCAGCAACAAGGCCCCAATCCAGGGTGCCTCCTCCCCTAGACTGCGACGGTATGGAGAGGCTCGGCCTGCTCCGCATACCGCCGATGGAACCGCTGGTGGCAGCTCACCTCCTCCCGAGGATGGCGACTACACCGAGCAGGAACCCCACGCTGCCGGCAAAGGCGGACCGGTTCCAGTCAACCATGACTGAACGGTCCTACAGAGCCGCAGCATTGTCTGCCAGGGCTTTGAACATTTCCTCGCTGCTAACCGCTTACCAAGCGGAGCTCTGCGAGGATCTATCGAGTAATCCTGGACCGGCAGTACTGGACGAGATAGCCGCGATCACGGACATCTGTCTCCGCGTTCAACGCTGCGCCGTCCAGGCCACGGGAAAGGCAATGGGAATTATGGCGGTGCAGGAAAGAGCTAGATGGCTCAACCTCACCAACCTCCCAAAACCGGGAAAGAGAGGATGTGCTGGACATGCCCATCGTTCCCGAGGGGATTTTCGGATCTGCGCTCGCTTCTATGCAGAAGAGATGCGAGTCCAAGAAGAAGGAAGACGAGGCCCTCCACCTCTGTCTTCCTCGATGGGTCCAGCCGCTGCCTTCACAGCGGCAGTCCCTCGCCCAAGCTACCTCAGCTGCTCGGTTTAAAGTACCAAAACAGCAGAGGTCACGGCCCGCCCCGAGTCCCCAGCCCAGGCAGGAGACGAAGGCGAATTGGCCCAGAAAGTCTCCGGTTCCGGCTGCAAACCGGAATTTCGGCCAGCAGGCGAGGAAGAAGAAGCTGGCGGCCTGACAGCCTCCTCTTCTTCCCTCGGTGACGGAGCTGGAAGGTTCCCCAGCTCCAGATGTGTTCCCGCTGCCTCGAGAGATGCCTCAAAGCCATCCTCAAGTGCACCAAAACACATGTCACAATATTGCTCTGTTTTCTCGGATAAAGCATTTTCCGCTGACGCATCCAGGCCTCAGGCTGAGGGCGCAGCTCAGAAAAATGAAAGAGAAAACAATAAAACCAATAAACAGCCCGCCATTTGTTCCCCTTTTGAGAACAGCTACGGCCTCTCTCAAAAGGCGGACGATGAACGGGTCTGTGAAGGCACCGCCGCCACGCGCATGCGCAGTAACGACTGGGGTTGTGAGGCTACCACCGTCACGTGCAGGCGCAGTGCCGGCTGGGGTTGTGAAGGCACCTCCGTCACGCGCATGCGCAGTGTCGGTGGGGACTGTCAAATCGGGGTACCACCGTGTTCAGACACTAGAGGGCCCCATAACACAACAAATAGAGACTCAGAGGGCAAAAGACGTGACATCTCCGCTGGCTCTAAGGAGCGAACAGTGGAAGATGCTCACAACGTCTGCTTGGGTGTTCAAGACAGTTACACGGGGTTACAGACTCCAATTCGCTGTCACCCCCCCTTGCTTCTCGGGCGTTCTGTATTCACAGGCCCGAGGGGAGTCAGCCCACATTCTAGAAAGAGAGATTCTCTCACTTCTAGAAAAGGAGGCTATATCTATAATACCCGCCGAGCAGAGTCAGAGCGGCTTTTATTCCAAGTATTTCCTCGTTCCCAAACGGGGAGGGAACGGAATTCGGCCAATACTAGATTTGAGGGCTCTGAACAATATCTAAGAAGATACAAATTCAGAATGCTCACTCACACATCTCTGCTGCGTCTCGTGCGACAAAACGACTGGTTTACATCAGTCAACCTGAAAGATGCGTATTTCCACATCCCAGTATATTACCCACACAGGAAATATCTGAGGTTCGCATTTCAGGGGATCTGTTACGAATACAGAGTACTTCCCTTCGGTCTGTCTCTCAGTCCAAGAGTGTTTGTACGATGTACGGAAGCCGCGATAGCCCCGTTAAGACAACAGGGTATTCGCCTGGCAACCTACCTAGACGACTGGCTGCTTCTCGCACAGTCGGAACAGGAGGCTATTACGCAGACAAATGTCCTCGTAAAGCACCTGCTCAACCTGGGTTTCATAATAAACACAGAAAAGAGCATGTTGTGCCCGGCACAGACTGTACTCTTCCTGGGTTTACACCTGAACTCGGTGCCCAGCCCGCCTGTCAGCGGAAAGAGTGAAAGCTTTCAGAGCTTGCCTCGCTCATTTCCAGCTGCGCAAACATGTTCTTTTCAGATCATGCCTGCGGTTACTGGGGCTCATGGCGTCAGCCATCCTGGTTGTACGGCTGGGACGGTTACACATGAGGGAGTTTCAGCGCTGGGTAGCCGCTCTAAAACTAAACCCTGTGCGTCATGGAGCACGGAGAGTGATGGTTACTGTGAAATGCGTAATGGCATTGCGCCACTGGCTGCACCCGATTTTTCTGGTACGGGGCGTGCCTATGGGTGCTGTCCTTTCAGGGAAGGTGGTCACCACAGACGCATGTCTGACAGGCTGGGGAGGTATTTACGAAGGTCGTCCGGTGAGGGGTCTCTGGAGCAGAGACCTCCAGCGGTCGCACATAAATTACCTGGAGCTTTTAGCGGTGTTCCTCACCCTAAAACGCTTTCTGCCTTTTCTCAGAGGACACCATGTCCTTGTGAGGACGGACAATACGACCACAATATCGTATATAAACCGACAAGGGGGTTTGCGCTCTCTCCAGTTACACATGCTGGCACGCAAACTGATCTTGTGGAGCTGCGGCCGTCTCCTCTCTCTCTGAGAGCGACGCACGTACCGGGTGTGATGAACCTCGGTGCAGACCTGCTGTCCAGAGGTGTACCACTATATGCAGACTGGACTCTACATCCAATGGTTGTGAGCCAGCTGTGGGTGCGTTACGGCCGAGCCGCGGTAGATCTGTTCGCATCAAAAGAAAATGCTCACTGTCAGCTTTTCTTTTCAATGCGCGATCAAAACGCACCATTAGGCGTGGACGCGCTCGCGCACATTTGGCCTCCGGTCCTCCTGCTTCCTCCACTAGGTCTCTTTATGACTGTAAGTGGAGGGTGTTTGAGGACTGGTGCCTTCAAAAAGGGCACACCTCTTTTCAATGCCCTGTGGGAGTGATTTTATCATTTCTACAGGACCTAATTGATAAACACAGAGCTTTCTCCACGATCGAAGTCTACCTGGCTGCTATTGCTGCATGCCATGTGGGTTTTGAGGGTAAGACGGCCGGCCAGCATCCTCTGGTCTGCCGTTTTATTAAGGGAGCTCGCAGGCTCCTTCCTGTTTCCAGGTCACTGGTGCCCTTATGGGACTTGACAGTGGTTTTAGATGGGCTCACTCGAGCCCCATTTGAACCCCTGGAAGAAGCTGACATGAAGCACCTGTCACTCAAGATAGTGCTGTTACTGACCCTGGCATCCGCCAAGCGAGTCAGTGACATTCATGCGCTATCTGTACATCCTTCATGCACTCAGTTCGCCCGAGGGTTAACGAGAGTGTTGCTGAAGCCCAACCCTGCCTTTATACCTAAGGTGGTTGGTTCATGTACCCCCTTTGACATTGAGGTATTTCCTCCGCCGCTGTGTCCCTCCGGGGAACAGCAGCCGAATTTGCTATGTCCAGTCCGTGCTTTACGCACTTATATGGACAGATCAAAAGAGTTTCGTCATAATGACCAACTCTTTGTGTCCTGGGCTAACCCTCAGAAGGGCAAGCCTGTTACTAAGCAACGGCTCTCTCACTGGATTGTGGAGGCAATTGCTTTGGCTTACACGAGTCAGGGTCTGCAGGCACCTTCGGGTTTGCGTGCTCATTCGACTCGTGGTCTGGCTACATCCTGGGCTTTGTTCAGGGGTGTTTCCATCCAAGACATTTGTGCAGCAGCGAGCTGGTCCTCGCCGCTCACTTTTGTCCGCTTTTACAGATTAGACGTCTTTGCTCCCAGTGTGGCCCATGCAGTGCTGGGCCCCCTGCTGAGTTAGAGCTCTAACTGTTAAGTTCTGGTTGGTCTTGGTGACTTTTGAGATAAGCTCGTCTGGCAATTCGGGAGCTACAATATCCCATAGTGAGACATCGAACGGAGTGTTATGAATGAGAACTATAGGTTACTTACGTAACCCCAGTTCTCAGAGTAACATGAAGTGAGATGTCTCACCAGACGGCCCTCCTTGCTATGGTGAAGCGAGAAGAGGTGCTTATTTTGAATGACGCATGCGGCGTAGCGCAAGCTACTTATAGGGGGTGGATTCCCTGACGCTGACGTCAAGATCACCAGCCAATCAGGATTGGCGTAATGAGATTAATGCTTCTGTTTGCTCCGCGATGAGGCGCATCCCATAGTGAGACATCTCACTTCATGTTACTCTGAGAACTGGGGTTACGTAAGTAACCTATAGATATGTTTAGACATTTTGATAGGCATCTTTATTGTAGCCTCAACAATCAAGTGGACAATGCTTTCTGTCCTGCACACAGTTTACATTTGACCGTAATATGTTTTGCGTCCTTTACCCCCACAAATTGATAGTGGTTGTATTTCCAAGTTGCAAATGCGCTGCTGCTCTCGCTGATACTTGCATCTGCCATTGTGTGTGTGTGTGTGTGTGTGTGTGTGTGTGTGTGTGTGTGTGTGTGTGTGTGTGCGTGCGTGTGTGTGCGTGTGCGTGTGTGCGTGTGTTTGTGTGTTAGCATTAGCAAGTGTTCGTGCGTATTTTCCCCATAAGGCAAGACCCACCCAGCTCTGTCTCTGATTGGCTTACCCTGAAATGTTACCCCGCGTTAACCAATCATCACTCCTCTCTGGTTACTTTCACTTTTCCATGGTGCTGTGAGAGGACATCGCTGTATTCGCCTGTAAATTACATCCGCAGGGAGATTCGGTTCAGTTCCATCACATAATGTAACGCAGTAACGCACCCATTTAAATCACAGTAACTATAACGGTGTTACTTAATGGGAATATGTAACTGGCAACGCTATTAGTTACCACAAAAAGTAGTTGCGTTACTGTGTAACGCGTTAGTCCCAACACTGCATTTCACGTGCTATTACCTTCATGTATTTGCTCCATAATTACAACAATTAAACCACAACATTAGTATTAATTATTACCAATATATGACCAGGCTGTTGTATTTGTTAAAGAAACATGTTTTTTTCCAGAGTACTAAACTGATATGTAATTATTGATCTGTAAACCTTGTATTTATCTTGGTCCTAAATGACCACTGCATCATATCGATGTTTTTCACTATACTAAACCTAAATAACCGTGTTGAAAGGAAAACCATGTTTCTGCAGATAAGTAGTTATCAGTACTTTAAAGCAAAACATTTTATTTATTTTTTCACAGTGACTGGAGCAAAAGTGCATTTATAAAAAGGTGATCACAATTCTAAAATACAATATAAGAATTTCTCATTTGTAATCATTCTAAGTCCAAAAGGTGAACTACATACCATTAAATATAACTTGAACAACTACATTTGCATACAACCTAACTTGTAAAGTAACTTAAAATGTGATGCTTCAGTCCAGGTCAGGTAGAAAGTCTTTGGATGTGCATCTTCAGGTCAACGCAGTTTTCCAGCCACACCTTCAAAATAGTTCAACTCTGCGGTATCTTCCCTGCAAAATGAATGTTCTGTTAGTGTCCGCTGAGCAGGTTGCAATTTTCCCTTTCTCTTTCCATATTTGTCTTCTGGACCGGGATTGAAACCAATGACCTCTCAGCGGTAACTCAACTCTGCTAATGCCCGGTTTACTTGCCCCTTTATAATCTATTTCAATCCATCAACGTCCATCTTGTTTTCTTCATTGTTGAAAGTATGATCCCTCACACATATCTGGAAAAGATCAAATGAGAAAGTGAATGAAATCAGTCTGAGACCAAGTTTAACTTCTGTGACTAAAACGTCACCTTAACCAATGTTTAGGCAAGTTGGACATTTGGGGTTTTGCCAGCGGTTGAACTAAGAAACAAACTCTTAGCATACAGTATGTATACACATTCACAACACTAAGTCTATCTGTTACTATGTATCATCTTTTCAATATGTACATTGTTTGTAGACAGAGGACAGGCATTAAAGCACACAGTCTGATGCTGTACATGTTTCATCAAGGCTGAAACTCAAATAAATGTTCACATCATATCAGAGGAACCAGAAAAGCTGGATGATATTGTTTGTTTACAGCCTGTGTGGATTCAGGTGTTCACATAGTTGGACAGCAATGAAAACAATGATTGGTAGCCCCTATATTTAGTTAATCACAACATGTTCTTTAAATAAACTAATGGACCTTCGTCATGACTCATGAGTGATGGCTACTTGTATTTTGGGTAAATCTGGTATGATGTAAATACAGCATACTGTTATGACATGCCCCACAGATGTAAAGACAACCTTAACGTGGTAATTTACGTCACGGCAGGATATTTTAATGAGCCTGTATGTTTAGAGGGTGAAGCCAAATCTAAATCGCTTGTTGAATCCCATATTTTCTACACTAGGCAGCCAACAAAAAAACAGACTATAGGTTGCCATATGTGTGTAATACTGGACCCATCATCCTAGTAGACATTTTGCTCATAGTCAGACAGTCATTGTTTGAATTCATTCCAACATAAAGAACTTATACATTCAACACGAAGACTATCAGACTCAACTTTATCAGGTTCTTACAGCAGAGATGGGTGGGAATTGGACTGACAATCACAGCAGGTGGACACCTTGATGGTGAATGATTTCAGATTCAATCAGGGCTTTATAGCCTCTTGAGGGTACAACATTACATTAACATATACTAAACAAACAGTTGTGACACATGTACCAATTCCCCCTCATGTGAACCTCTCGGGAAATCTACAGAAGAACCACAACAGGCAGCAGCAAGGCCTTCGAATGATGACAATGCAATTTACATGTAAGCTTGGGCTTCATACCTGGGGTTTGTTGGCTAAGAGAAGCTGGTGACATGGTGGTTTCAGAGGAGGAACTGCAGCATGAAGACGTTGTGGGGGGGGGGGGGGGGGGGGGGGGGGGGCATATCCAACTTTGTAGAGGTTAGGGAAACTACTTGGTTGGTTGATAATGTGTAACAGGATTTTGAAGGATGCAACTGGTCTGGTTTTTAAGTTGTATTTGGAAGATGAAGTGTTTAATTGTTAAAGCAATGTTGATTTTGGCTAGGCAGGGGGTTCTGAAGGGGTCTTTTGACTTGTTTCACAGAGGCATCAGATCAGGATCATTTAGTTTGATGCTTCAAATTAGGAAACAAAAAGACAGTTTTTCTCCTGTTGAGGTGGTTGGTTGATGTGGAAATAGCAGAAAGAGACTTGTTGGTTGATCACAGGTTTAAGAACATATTCCAGAGATTGATCTCTCACTATCCTGGAGGGGGGTCTTCAGATGAATTCCTAAACGTGGTCATTGGTTTAAGTAGTATTTACAAGTATTCTTGAAAGGTTCAGGAGATTTCAGGAAGGGAGGACCAAGGAAGAGTCGGACCTTTGACGTCAGAACATTTCACAGGAACCGAAGAAAGACACTCTTTGTCCTCAGGAGGATTTCAAGTTGAAGAAGACGAAGAGTTTTGTTATTAGGAACAAGAGCATTCACAAGAGGAGAAGGAACATAGATTGAGGGAGCAGGAAACTTTCAAGGATTTGAAGGCAGATGGAAGGACCGGGGCTTTGAGAGAAAGAGCAAGGGATTGGAGTTGGCGTTAGGAGTACAGCGCATCAATACCTGCAGGAGTGAGAACCAGGGCTTGTAGAAGGTCAGACAGAGAGACAATCCCTCTCACCACATCCCCGCTGTCAACCAACACCAAACGATGCACCTAGAGGAGAGAGGACATGGTCGTCATGCTTTGATTATTGCACGTGCCACATACTGTCGTGTTAAAGAACAATATCAGAAGGAAAATTATAAAGAAAGACAAACTAAATCTGTGAAGGTAACTGTTCGAAACAGGAATTGAAATGCTCATTTCAAGAGACGGGAGGTCACAGTGGAATACAAATATTGTTCTCTCTAATTCATTGTCAACAACCACTTGCGTTTGAGTGTATCTTGACTGTGTCCTTATTGAAAACAACGGAAAACATGACCCATTAATGTGTGAGAATCGTAACAGAAAGCTAAATAGATTAGAGTTCAGTGCAATGCGTACGAACAAGAAAAACCTTAGTTACATAAACCAGTTAGGGAACATTATTCATCCTACATATAATAAGGTTATGTCAGACAGACAGTGAATGAATGTGTGTGTTACCTCAGCCTTTGCAATGCGGTCGATGATGGTCTCCAGTGTTTCGTAAGGGTAACACTTCAGCACTCCCTCCACACAGCAGGCTCTGGAGGAAATGGCCTCCCTCACCGTCATGTCCAGGTTGTTGTAGTTTTTCTGGGCTGCGAGGTTCTAAACCAAGGAGAAAAACAGAAAAAAATATTGGTCCACTAACAGCAGTTCAAGTAGTTTAAATGTACTCGATTTTAGGCAATATAGTCCTCATTGCATGCATTGAAAGCTGAGCATGCAGCTGCAAAATCTGGACATGGAAAATGGAAAATGGCATTCCAAAATATGGATGAAAATGATATATTTGACGGTGTTTTTGCGGTTATTAAACCATGAATGATATCTAAACCAGACAAAAACAACAATTGTAATGAGCATGACAAGGGATTGAAGGAACCACAATTATTATGGGATGTGTGAAACTAACTTACAATGACGTCAAACCTGGAGTACAGTGCCACGACTTTACCTACGGAGGAGAACATGACAGACCATAGATGGTAGATGAAAACAAAACATAGATGTCAACTGAAACCCTCTTTTTATTAAACTGACAAACAAAATGACCCTTTTTTTTAACCTCCCACAGTAAAATGTTACGTTGGCCTACCTTGCTCATTGACTACAGGTAGAGCAGAAACTCTTCTCTCCACAAAGATAGTCAGAGCGTCATAGACTGAGGCCGATTCCTGGACTGTTGCAATCTCTCTGAAGGTACCGATCGCCACCTCATTGATACGCTTCTGAAGAAACCTGGGCTTAGGAATCATAGATCCCTGGAGGGGACGGGAGGAGAGAGACAAATACAATATCTTAATGTCAAACCAAATTGGGAACAATTCCATAGAAGTCAAACAGAAATGCACTGCTAACGTTTCCCACTGTTTTTAGTTCTCTTAAATTCTGTCAGTAATGCAATCTGTTTAAATGTATCAATTTCTCACCCCCCATTTTTTATTGATTTACTAATTCGCCTCTTCTCTGAATACAAAACCCGATTTCCAGCACATCCCCAAATTAGTCCAAGGGGGAAGTACCCTATTTGGATGAATGTATAACAACTTTAGGACAAGCCAAAGAAAGATACTCTCAGAGAAATCTTACAAAGATGTGGAGGAACTTGAGGATGCGTTTGTGAGTCAGGATGTGGAGGACATTTCCTGATGCCGGGTCGATGATCGGCAGCCGGTGTATCTTATTCTTCAACAAGGAGTAGATGGCATCAAACAGACTGGGGAGAAATAGAATCCCATGATTACGATTATTATAATTACACATGAGGACTTTAACATAGAACAACAGCTCGGACTCGGGTGATGTCTGGCTCCGAATGTAGAAAGGTTGACTTTAAGCCCAAAAATGTACAGCTTTTTGAAAATACCACCAACCATTATTAGCACTAACACAATAGTTAAACTTAAAAGAGAGTGTGCAAAGAGCCATGAAGATATCCCACTTTTAAATACCTAAGACAATGTTTTAAACTAAAAGGACAACGGCTAGTATCTTATGTGGCATATTACAATTTATAGGAAGACATTTGACCATGAACCTGAATTTAATGAATTATTTGAGAGGCTGGTTTTCACCTGCAGTCAGGAGTGATGCTGATCAGTCTGTTGATATGGTACTGTAGATAGGTCTCTGCCAAGATAGAGAATCACAATGTATTAACACAAACTACCAAAACAAAATGTAGATAGCTAAAAAAAAATAGAAAGTAATCAACTATATAATGTTGTAGAGACCTCTCCATGTCTCTATCTTGTGCTCTTCCAGCTCATATATCTGAACCTGCAGAACAAAGAAACATCATTAGCCTCGAAAGTATATGTTTGATTTCTAAATCCTGATTTTCTACTTAAAACGGATCATTTAAAGAAGTGACACCATTGTGCATGGTGCATGGCATTTCAACACGACACCGACTGGCATGCAACAAACTCTTAGGACCTAAGGTGTTTTATTTGCCACAAATAATCCAAAGGTCACACGGCTCACCAGAGGAGACTTGTAATAGCGATGGAGAATGTTGATGAAGTCAGTGATGGTCAGCATACCTGCACGCAAACACAGGCACAATGGAAACATCAGACATGTATCTAAGTGGACATTTAAAGCAGCCGTATTAAGCTCCTTCTCAGGTTCATATTTGGTGCTTCTACTGGGAAAAAGGTCTTTATTGTTCTCATACTGCCTGTGCTGCAGCACCTCTTTTCACCCTCTGTCTGAAACCAGAGCCCAGTCTGCTCTGATTGGTCAGCTGGCTGGCTCTGTTGTGATTAGTCAACCGCTTAGAGATTTCCCAAACTTCAGCCTATCACGTACAATGTGCTGGAGTGCTAGCCCATAGAAGCACAAGGAGTCCAATGAAGGCCAATGACGTGTGGGAGAGAAACTTCCTCTGGAGGGAACTTTGGGATTATAGGCTTTGCAGACCTTTTTACAGTACATGCACAAAAACCTATCTAACACAGGAAAGAGAAAACCAGAAGAAACTAAATATGGCCTCTTGAAATATATACCACAAAGTCTCTTTCTCCCCAAAAGTGGTAGAGCCACATAATGTTACTGCTCACCCACAAAACACTTCAGCTTGTTGTCCCACAGTGGAGCGGCCCTCACTCCGTTAGCTACCAGAGCAAAGAAAGCCTTCTTCACCTGTTGAAGCACACAAAGATTTAATAATTACATCCCAAAATAGTCATGCATTTAAAACATTTTTATTTATTTTCTAAATAAAAGATGTCCCATACCTGTAGTGTTGTGTCAAAAATGACCAGTTTGGAGCTGGTAGGGATGGCGTCATAGCAGCAATGACTCTTCATGAAGTTCATGTAGATGAACGTGTCAGGGTCTGTGGCTTAATGGGGTTCAAAAGCATGTGTTGCTTATGACTACCAATTACAAATAAACACGTGAACACACATCATATACACTGGTGCCAAGAGATATGATGTAAAGTCAAAATATCAACAACCTTTTTTGCAGTAATCATGATAAACGTTGGGCATGGGAATGTGATTTTCATTATCAAATCATTCAGGTTTGTTTGCACATTGTTCATGCAAACAATTCTACAGAATAACAGGAGCACTTGAGGCTGTAGACGTTCTTGCTGCACAGGAACTACCATCACTATACACACAAATCACACAATCTTCCAATCTTACCTTGGCTCCTCACTGGGAGACCATCTTCTTCCTCATCCTCCTCCTGGTCCATCTCAAACAACGGAGCCTGGGAAAGGAAGCAAATCAACACTTTTTGTGGTGTAGTTGTCACGTTTCCAGGACCAAATAAAGCCCTCAGTGGTATTTGACTTGCATGGTCTGTAATATAATCTGTATCTGTGATGAAAACGTGCGTTAAAGACAGAGCTGTTGTAGGACTGTCTGCAGATAAGATGGCATGTTTTATGGCAGCAAACAAGAATGTGTATTTATATTTTTGTTGCAACAATCCTGTCATTTAAGGCCCTGAAGAAGTTGCATTGGAAAAACTGTGGAAAATAGATAAAACATGGAATTTGTGCAACGTATATCCTGGAAAGAGTCCAACTTGCAGCATGCCTGGGAGACAATAGAGATTCCCAGAAGGAGCCGGAGGAAGTGACAGCAGCTCTGTTTCTCTGTTATCACCATGGACTTAAGGAGTGAAGGGGAAAAGGGTGAGTGGACTAAGTTTGACAGGGAGAGTGCGCAGCGTTTATAGCTTTACCAGAATTAGCCATGAGCTACTTCATATCTGTGGGTCCTAGTCAGGAAACAAACAATATAACATATGCATGTGTGTCTACAGTATAAAGAAACACTAACCAGACAGTTATTCATCATTAAACAACAACATCAGCAACAACAACATTAAAGCAGCACAAGAACTGCGGTATATATCTCTGTGCCACAAGAGTAGTGCGTACTTTGAAATTCTTTTTTTATCCATATCTTGGCCTTACAGGACACCATCCACTTGTGTGGCCTGAATGAAAAATGATATCAAGCTTAGGGAACAGTTTCACACCATCAAGTACTTATTTTCTCATATTAAAAGCTGTGTGGTTAACATGTCTCTGATGTGTTTCAAAGTGATAATTAAGGATCACATTTAAAACGTGGTGTTTTGCTGGTGAAGAAAATGGTCGAGATACCCATTGTAGGCTGTTTCAGACAAATGGGTAAAAAAGGGAATGAGAAGTTAACGATATGAAAATAAACTTAACGGAAAGATACAAACAATAATACAATTAAAATCAAAGTTTAAGAGACTGTTAACATCTCACAGCTTAACAGCTATACACATCAGTGCATGCACACACTCACTTTGTTCAGCCACTACACAAAGAATGTGAATGTGCTTGACTTTAAAATGGAAATGAACAGCTGGTGCAATGAACCTGCATTGTAAAGAAGCCCTAGTGTTTCTTTCTTTTGGATCCTCTGATACAAAGACATGTTCAGTAGATTTCAGTTACCAGTAAAGTGTTGGTGGAGTGAGTGAGCAGAGTGTCCTACCTCTGCAAAAGGCTCCATGACTGGGCAAGGGGAGCAGGAGGTCTGCCCCTGTGAAAGCAGACCTGCTGGTGAAAGCCTGGACTACAACCCTCGACCTGCTGTCCAACTCTGCTACCATGTCAATATAAAGAAGTCCAAGCAAGGAAAGAAGGAGGTATTGGACGTACAAGACAAAGTAAATCTGCGCACAACCTGCTGCTACAGCCAGCTGGGACTGAATGTCTGGGAAAGACTGAGGTCTAAATCTGGAGTGAGGGGTGATAGGCCTGTGGCATTCACACAGAGAGAGAGGGGAAGCATGCACAGGGAGAGTTAAAAGGGGCTAAACACAGACACATGAAAATACTTTATAACGTCTGTCACTTAGGATCTTCAGCTTGCTGTTTACATTATAATGCAAATCAATACATAATCTTGTTATTATTGCTATTGTGCTTTAAAAAAAAAAAAAAACATGTCAAGCGTTTTAAAATCATACAAACGATTTTATTGAAGAAGAAGCAATCTTGGACATCATACCAACAAATTGCAGGTCTGGATGCCCCTCAACGTGTTGTATAACTACTAATTGGACATGTGATGAGCTAATTAAATGTAACACAAAACCATAACTCAATTATCAATGTGACAACGACACCTTTTTGATCTACAGATTCCGATAGGGTAAACACACATTTTGCATGAGTACACTTTTGGAAGATTGATAGAACAGCTTAATCGCTACCGCTGTTACCTCACACTGGCACCCGTGCGTTCGCTCACATGGGGACTAATGAGCAGGGTATCTAATGAGGAAGTCTCCCAAAACACACAGGAGGAGTTGTTACAGCTGGTCCTTTGCCTTCAAGCTGCATTGGTTCATTTTTTCATCCACTCAGGGGCAGTGCAACAAGCTGTGAACCAAGCACTGACAAATAATCTACCAGAACATTCATCTGGAGACTGGAGTCGTGTTTCTGGACCTAGTGCTGAAAAATGAAGCCAGCACTGAAGAGCTAAAAACTGCAGCAACGTCACGTGAATGGCCACTTGAAGCTGGCTCCAAAAGCATGTTCCTTGTAGAGGCCCTTATTAAAATGCCCAGCTTAAGAGCGGACTTATTTACACCCTGGTACGATAAAGGTATTTGGCCTCTATAGTGTCCATGACAACTGTGCAAGGTGATCATTTTGTACCTGTTTCATGTCCCATTAGCCTATCCAATGGTTGTGGGCTATTTCTGGATACCTAGAGCTATGATTTTATCAACAAAAATATGGACCGAAAACACCATAGATTCAACATTTGTGCGGTTCTTAACATTTCGGATATGTATTTCTACCTTAAAGGTGACCTTTCATGCAAAATGCACTTTTGTACGTCTTTTCTACATGAATATGTGTCCCCGGTGTTCCAGGGAACTCACCAAGTGTCAGAAAACACAACCCTCTCTATTTTCCTCCATACCCAAATCTCTTAAAAAGGGGCTGCAACGGATCTGATACAGACTGATCCAGATTTGAACACTTCTGTGACGTCACAGAAGTGGCGATACGGCTATTGGGCCAACTCCACCAATCAGGAGGAGACAGCCACGGACATTGCCGTTGGAAAGCGCTGGAGACGCTGTAGTACATATGCCAGGCCTGTAGATGGTGCTGTTCTCACAGAATCAGCCCCTGCAAAGACAGTGTTAGATTGAGCGAAATGAGGAATGGCTGGTTTGGTATTTTGAAAAATAGAAAGTATAAATATGCCTTATATAGGTATGGTCCTACACTATATTATTCAAATATAGCATGATAGGTCCACTTTAAAAAGTAGCTACTTGTAGCTAAAAACCAGGTTAAAGCTAGTTTTAGAGGTAGCGTTGAGCTAGAAGCTACTACTTAGTAACATGGTTTGTGTTAGCACTTCATTTAGTTTACAACAATAATAAATAAACAATGAGATAAAGCAAACAGCTAAAAACGCTCTGTCTGATCCTGTAAGCATATTACAACAGTTAAAACATTGACAAAAGAGCAGGAAAAGTGACCAAAAACAGTTCAGTTGTTGCACATAAAGTCTAAACAATCAGCTAAAAGATGCTATAATGCTCTTCAGAGCTAAGGTGATACATCTTTGTGGGTTTGTCACAAGTGGTAACTTTCACATTACACAGTCATTTGATCCATTGTTAACAAAAGGAGGAACTAATAGACATGTGCAGCTTTAAGGATTCATCTGACTTACTGTGGGAGACGTTCAAGTTTCACTGGGTCGTTCCATGTCAAACTATTTATAGACATACTGAACGACTGTAGACTATCCCCTCCTTTTCATGGAGTTGTGACATTACAAGCAGCCTTAAAATACTGATCAAATATGTATTCAAAGTTTGAGATTACATCAAATAAATACCAACAAAAATGTAGAATAGATGTAGTTATTCCATCCTACTTTAACTCCAACAGGAAATCCTCTGTCAGGTCAGAAATAAAACATCAACTATGCACATTTTTCAAATTCTAGCACAGCACATCCTTGCAGCTTGCCTTTACCTGTTGGTGGTGAAACCGGCAAGCTTAACTCTGCGTGTATTAAAAAGGTTATACTAAATCAATCTTCGTTTAGTAAAACCTAAATCCGGATTCAGAAAAGCTGTCGGATTCCAGTTTATTTGATATTTTTCTGATGTACAGCAATTATCTTTCTAATAATAAATGCAGTTACCCAAATGAGCCTGTCACTGCCAGTTAGAGGCAGAGGAGCTCAGATATTAATAGTTAACAACTGCTTGAAGAGTCCTGACACACTTTCTGTGGTATTCTGGTCGCTGTGTCTTTACTCTCACAGCGCTGCTAACAATTCTCTCTATGCATGTCTGTATGTCACTATGTGGTGTGCTAGTGTGTGCCGGTGCTCATATTTCAAAAACAGCATTTTTGCAGTTGTAAACAGGGTCATTGTTGGCCATCATGCAACCTGATCAAATGTTACCCTTACAATACTTGAGGAATAATATTAGTCTTGTATTGTAACGGGTTTGACATTTCGTTATAGCAGATTTTCAGAGTCGTCGTCATAGATTGAAATATATAATTTTAACATGTTTTTAGTACATTTAAATTTAAAGCAAAGCAAATGCAAGGCCAGATGAGAGTTGGCGAAACAGCAACACATTTCAAATAGTAAAAATGTATTAAAAAATTATTATGAGGAACACTATCGTCAACAAACTAGAAGAAAAGCATCACCCGGAAAAAGACCAAACCATTTGATTTGTAACACAAATAACTTTTATTTTGAAATTGTCATTTTACATGGGAATTTTACAATTAGTAAAAAATATGATAATTTCCCTTATACAATATATGTATTCTCCACTTACTTATAATACTTCTCTTATGTGAAAAAACTGTTCTAACGAAGAGTTTATTTTTATTTTCTATCAACAACTTCTCAGATTCTCTACTCTTCTGACGCCATGAATAACAGAACAAATATTTTTCAAATATTGACCACTTGGTTGTAAAACAGTGTGTCATTATGCCTTTTGGGAGAATTTCAAATATCCACGTATTAGAGGTCAAAGAAAAGTAATTGTTTTCATGTGACAGCTCCATAACCAGTTCCGACTGGAGAAAGCATCTTTTAGGAAATATTCTATATTATTCTCTATACTATCATTCGTGTACATGTTATGGTCACAAAAAAACAAAAGCCCTTTTTAAAAGTGAAATGAATAATTATAAGAAGACTTCAATATGACAAAAGTTAAAATCACAATTGTTGGATATATTAACTTCTATTTGTTCGAACAACTCACAGACAAAGCAATCAAAGTGTGTAGTCTTCAAGTATCTATAGCATCCTGTTAGTAAACACCTGTAATCAAGAAGAGGTTAGGTTAAACACCGCAGTAACACCATCAACCAGTGAAAACAAAGTCAAGTACTGACGGTTCAGATGATTGCAATACGCTGCACAGATCTCAGCGGAGTCTGGTGAGATCAGACTGTATTTGTGCAACGCTCCTTTTCTCCCATCTCCTCCCTTTATTTGTCTGAGAGCCCTTTTTCTTCCCATCTCCATTTCCACACAAACAAAAGAGTCCATAAGGCTGGGAATGTGAGACATGTGCAATCAGTTGCTCTTAACACCAAATCAGCAACAGTCTCAGATTTAAGACATTAGAGAAATAACAGTATTGTGTCACTATTACTGTATTCTGTAAGGTAGAGTCGGCTTTTTAAGGTTTCATTTTGCTAATGAAAGTGCATAAAACACACAGACCGACAGCTTGTGCTAACATCGCTTTACACTGCTGGAGGTTTTGAGGAAGCCCGGTGTGTCTAATTCACAGTTTAAGCAGGTATTCATCGAAAAAGTGCTGCAATGTTGTTGGGCTGGCGAGTTCAAATCCCAGTGAGAGGATGAAGTACCATCCAGTTTGAGGAATACATCCATGAGTTTGAATACTTATCTGAAGTCAAGCACTGCACAGTGGATCATAGTCCCTTAAAAACACCTGTGAAAACATTGACCGTCTGAACTGAAGAGTATCTACCTGGCATTAATACTTGGTTGCATTGGCCTAGCCAGATGATGCAGCTTTGAGGCAGAGTTTAACTGTACCAAACCTCTGCTTTGTAAATGCAGTATCGAGTGTCTCCAGAGGCCTTAATGAGCATCTTAGTAATGTGTCTGAGATGCAGGTAACACACTGACTAATGTCTGCATGGGAAATTGACAAATTAGGTGGAAACAATGCTTACTGTGATGCATTTTAGATCTCCAGCATGTTTCAAGTTTCTGCAGAATCGTTTTGACCATAAAACACAATGGAAATCACTGTCTGCTAAAACGCTTATAATACAGTTGAACTAAAGTTGGCATACTACTGATTTGAAGTACCTCAACACTGCTATGGTCCTTTAGGTGGAATAATTCAAGCGACTAGAAAGGATACGCCGCCATGAACTGACCGTCTTTTTTTAATTTATCACTGAAATAGAAAACATTCAAAAGGTTCCTCCATTTCCTGCACAAAGCTTCAACGCTATATATTAGTCATTGTTCATACTTACTTCTGAAAGCAAACCAAAAATCTGTTCAAAAACAAAAGCCACTCCCTTCTACAGTGTTAGTTAAGACTGGAGTTCTTATACGTTTTAAGTACACATTTTCATGTACATCTTTAGAGCCATTTGATGTTTGCGGACAGGTAAGGGCTAAGTCCTACACCCGGAGCTTTCTGTCTGAACATGGTGTTAGCAAAGCGGGTCTCAGAGCGAAGCAAAGTGCTGGGGCGGCAGGCTGTGGGCCAGGCCGGGCTGAGGGCTGGCACAGGCACTGCTGCTCACACTGGACCCAGGACTGGAGGAAACAGGCAGGCTGGAGACTGAAGAAGCCTCCCTGTCTGAACCGTCATCCTCTTCAATGTGCTGGGAGCGGTGCTGATGGGTGACCACCACCCTGGAGAACAAGACGGTGAGATAGTCCTGTGAGTTTACTGTGTAGTGCGTACATACATTTAAACAACTTTAAACATTGTGTTTTAACTTAGATGGAAGTTCGACATATAATAATATAACTTCATCAGAATGGTCTGTAAGCATCTCCCTGTATCTTCTAAGGATCTATTGTGGATATTTGTTTCGTTGTTGTGTGCACCTTGATCTTGACGGGATGATGAGTTCTTGTCTGTTGGTTTCAAACCTTGAGATGTAGCTACTCTTTGACCACTGGAAGACACAACCGCAGAGAAAAACATTTTACATACATCACTGATAATAAATAAACATCACATTCTTCATTTATTTAGACACGTGCATTTGATGTTCCACAGTCCCTCACCATGTGAGCAGGGTCATTGGTTCCCAGATGAACTCCTTTCTCGCAGAGAGTTGACAGCAGATTGATTCCTGCACAAAAAGAAGACACAAGAAAGAATGCTAAATATCTGGATTAAGTCTTCAAGCAGTGTCCGTGTTTTTCTTGGTCCTCTCTGCTTAAAAGGACACATGAGACTTGATGCTCCTTGGTCTCTTTATGCAATGAAAGAGATTCATCTCCCTCTCTGGTCAGAGGGTGAGCAGTATTGAATGCACAGTTGGTCATTTTGTGATCGAAGCAATAATAGACTATGGAGTTTGATGGTGATTCCTGCAGTGTTCATCTATGACCAGGAGTAGGGCTGCACGATTTGGGGAAATAATCTAATTGCAATTTTTCTGACAGATATTGCGATTCGATTTGCGATATTTGTTTTTAAGCGACCCAACGGAAGTTTATTGTAAAATGCGGTCATATCTCCGGCTAGGAAGGTCACATCAACGTGCTCCCGTCTCTAGCACCCCTGCAGACGAGCTACGAGTGAAAGAACTAAACTTACATGAAACTTCCGTTGGGTTGCTTTAAAGTCAAGCTTCAGTTTAAGATTCACCCTGTAATAGAAACATGTGATGGAGCATTACTAACCTGACTCAGACGGTTTGTTTCACCAAACCATCTAGGAAAGCTCCATTGGAAGCCATTTGGAAAGGGCAGGCACTTTCAAAAATACTTGGCAGGTGATTGGATCAATCTGTCTATCACCTTCTATCATGGGCCACTTCTGATTGGTTAACAATGACTGGTACATGTGGAGCACAGCACTTCTGATTGGTGTGGATGACTGACACAAAGTCATTTTTTTTTTCGATTTAAAATCGATTAATCGTTCAGCCCTAACCAGGAGCCAAATTATACACTGGAGGTTTCCTTCTCTCTAAAACAAACAGACCCAGTGATACAAACTGGAAAAAGCTTCTAAAAGGACAGAGGGCCGACGAGCTAACTGCTAACCATTGCTCAGCTTGTTTCTCAGACCTCTCAAGATCGCGACTTTCAATGATTACAATTTTGTATCAGTTTAAAATGTGTAGAGTGAAAACAACCAAGATCTAAAGTTTTATGAATTAAGAAAAGGTGTGCCTTAAAACTACTGTAGATCAAAATTAAGTTGAAGACAGCTTCTGGCAAACAACCACAGAGCATACGCATTCACAAGGTTAAGGGCAGGACTAAATTGACAGATTTCTCTGATTGGTAGTTGGTAAAGTTGTTGGAATCTTTTTGGGGATAGTTATTAGGATACGACTAACAAATATATAACATATAACATGGAACACGCATACCTTTTGTCCTGTTGTTCCAGTACTTCTGCTCCCATTGGTCCAGCAGGACGTTGAGGTATCTTGGACACTCAAAGAAGCGAAGGTAGCGGGAAGATGACTGCGATGGGAAAATACGCTGAAACTGTCCGGCACGAGACAGCTCGTCTTCACTCTCTGTGAGCATACACACGTCCTCTGGAGTCAGGACATCTAACACTGTAGAGAGGAAGTCCTGACAGAGACACAAGACACACAGCTTTTATTTCTACTAACCTTTTTAACCAGATTAAATGCACTTTATGTACCTCGGATGTTTTCAAATATATGGTCTTATTGTTAATTCACTTTCCTGTCCAAATCTTTACTGTATTTAAATTCATTTACCTGGTCGGCGTAGCGCTGGGTGAGGTAAAAGGCCCGTTTGACTTTCTCATCGGCAGACAGATCCGGCTTGGTCCTTTCTCTGTTTCCTCCACACAGACTATAGACACATTTAAGTATTAATACATATACAGGACTGTCTCAGAAAATTAGAATATTGTGATAAAGTTCTTTATTTTCTGTAATGCAATTAAAAAAACAAAAATGTCATACATTCTGGATTCATTACAAATCAACTGAAATATTGCAAGCCTTTTATTATTTTAATATTGCTGATTATGGCATACAGCTTAAGAAAACTCAAATATCCTATCTCTAAATATTAGAATATCATGAAAAAGTATACTAGTAGGGTGTTCAACGAATCACTTGAATCGTCTAATTAACTCGAAACACCTGCAAGGGTTTCCTGAGCCTTGAAAAACACTCAGCTTGGTTCAGTAAACTAAATCACAAGTATGGGGAAGACTGCTGATCTGACTGCTGTCCAGAGGACCGTCATTGACACCCTCCATCAGGAGGGTAAGACACAAAAAGAAATTTCTCAAAGAGCAAGCTGTTCACAGAGTGCAGTTTCAAAGCACATCCACAAAAAGTCTGTTGGAAGGGGGAAATGTGGCAGGAAACGCTGCACAACCAAGAGAGATGACCGCAGCCTTAACAGCATTGTGAAGAAGAGTCGCTTCCAGAATTTGGGGGAGCTTCAAAGACAGTGGACTGAAGCTGGAGTCCAGGTATCAAAAGTCACTGTTCACAGACGTGTCCGGGAAATGGGCTACAATAGCCGTATTCCCATGGTCAAGCCACTTCTGAACTCAAGACAACGGAAGAGGCGTCTGACTTGGGCTAAGGAAAAGAAGCACTGGACAGTTGCACAGTGGTCCAAAGTCCTCTTTTCAGACGAAAGCAAGTTTTGTATTTCATTTGGAAGTCAAGGCGCCAGAGTCTGGAGAAAGGCTGGAGAGGAGCAAAATCCAAGTTGCTTGAAATCCAGTGTGAAGTTCCCACAGTCAGCGATGGTTTGGGGAGCCATGTCAGCTGCTGGTGTTGGTCCACTGTGTTTCATCAAGCCCAGAGTAAATGCAGCTGTGTACCAAGAGATTTTAGAGCACTACATGCTTCCGTCTGCTGAAAAGCTCTATGGAGATGAGGAATTCATTTTCCAGCATGATCTGGCACCTGCCCACAGTGCCAAAACCACCAGTAACTGGTGTACTGACCATGGCATTACTGTCCTCGATTGGCCTGCAAATTCCCCTGACCTGAACCCCATAGAGAATATGTGGGGTATTGTGAAGAAGAAGCTGAAAGACACCAGACCCAACAATGCTAATGAGCTAAAGGCCGCTATTGAAGCATCCTGGGCATCCATAACACCTCAGCAATGCCACAGGCTGATGCCACGCCGCATTGATGCAGTAATCCGTGCAAAAGGATTCCCAACCAAGTACTGAGTGCATTAATGGACATTTTCAAATGTTTGATTGTGTTTTGCTGTTATAAATCTTTTTTTTTTACTTGGTCTGAGGAACTATTCTAATTTTTTGAGATAGGATTTTTGAGTTTTCTTAAGCTGTATGCCATAATCAGCAATATTAAAATAATAAAAGGCTTGCAATATTTCAGTTGATTTGTAATGAATCCAGAATGTATGACATTTTTGTTTTTTAAATTGCATTACAGAAAATAAAGAACTTTATCACAATATTCAAATTTTCTGAGACAGTCCTGTATACTAGGGCTGCACGATATTGGAAAAAACTGACATTGCGATATTTTTTTCCCCTGCGATATATATTGCGATATGAAAAAATACAGGAATTGAAGAAAAGACAGTTTTTTTTGTCCGCAAACCATTCTTTCTTGAACTCTAATGCGATAGAATTGGTATTTTTCGAACGATATTTAACCGGATGAAGGATTTTAGTCACGGACTTCTGGATCTTAAAGTGGACCTATCATGCTATATTTGAATAATATAGTGTAGGAGGGACCATACCTATATAAGGCATATTTATACTTTTTATTTTTCAAAATACCAAACAGATCATGCATTTTAGCCATTCCTCATTTCGCTCAATTTAACACTGTCTTTGCATGGGCTGATTCTGTGAGAACAGCACCATCTGGTGGCCTGAACTATGTACTACAGCATCTCCAGCGCTTTCCAACGGCAATGTCCGTGGCTGTCTCCTCCTGATTGGTGGAGTTGGCCCAATAGCCGTAGCGCCACTTCTGTGACGTCACAGAAGTGTTCAAATCTGGATCAGTCTGTATCAGAACCGTTGCAGCCCCTTTTTTAGAGATTTGGGTATGGAGCAAAAGAGAGAGGATTGTGTTTTCTGACACTTGGTGAGTTCCCTGGAACACCGGGGACACATATTCATGTAGAAAAGACGTACAAAAGTGCATTTTGCATGATAGGTCCCCTTTAAAAATTTGATTTTATATATTGAAAGTTGTTTCAAGACAACCAGAATAAACTAGTTTCCTAGTCTTCTAGTACGTCCTCCCTACCTGGTTGTGGAGCTGGAGGCACTGCTGCAGGGCGTGATCACGTCGTCTTTTTGGGGAACACGGAAGCCAGCCAGGTTCAGAAGGTCCCTGATCATCTGACCTTTCACTGCGACATCCAGCGCTGTGTTGGAATGAAGACTGGAGCGGAAACACAACATTAGAATAGTAGTTTGAAAATCTTGATGTGTTTTGTGTATATGGGTGTGCATGTTACCTTGGTGATATGTTGACCTCCAGGATCCAGGGTTTGAGCTTCTCATCGAGCATGATGTCGAAGCCGAACAGCTCGTGGCAGCTGTAAGGTGTCCTGACGTGCATCTTCAGCAGAGTGTTAACGTACGGTTCGGACCTGATAATACACAAACAGGCCATTATCTCAAAGTTATTATCAGTTTTTTAATTTCCAAAATACTTTTTCTAACACATTTGCAGTCATTCGACACTTCGGCTCCTGCAGTTAAGACAAAGATTCCTCTGAGTTCAATGGTAAGGGCTGTGTCAGAAACACACCGACTTTAAAATCATTATTTTCCAAACAGAAAAATATAAAAGTTGTGAATAATAAAATGTGCCCTACAATGAGAAACTTACGCAATGATTGTTTTGATCACAATGTCTTTAATCTTCTCCCAGATCAGAGTAGTGTTGACTCCTTTGGAACCCAGGAAATGCCACAAGGCCTTCAACGCCCTGAAGAAACACATATAATATTAATGAATTATAATATATAGCATAGACATATGAATACAATAGTAACCAAGATGTGTCTGATATTTGAGTTTCACTTTTACAAACCATTTGTGCCCCTGGCAGGCCTGGTCGTCGCTGTTGCTCTGGTACTCAGAGTTCTTCTTGTTGACGCTATAGTTGGTCAGATGCATGAACTTGTTACCCAGAGTCTTCATGGAAGACGAATACCTGAAGAGAAGAAACTTTGAATTCATCTAATATGCCCTCTATCATCAGCTTTTTCTCCAGTCTCTGACACATCTAAATGTCCAATCAGCCATTTAGATTTTTTTTTTTTTCCCGCTTAAATGAAAGATTTGCACCTTGAGCATCATTTATTTCCATTTTACATAACCTATCCTACAGTATCTGGCCTTGTTGTCACTGTGGTGGAGGAAAACTGACTTGCAGCTGGCGAATCGAACCAGTCCATCAGAGAAAATGTAAACTCTGAGCGGGTCGTAGGATGACACGTAGACGTAGATCCGCAGGTCAAACTTGTTACCGCTGATGAGGTAGGGCTTGTGAAGGTACCTGCCAAACACAACCAGGAAACAAATGCTTTATCCTAAAGAATCATTTCGTGTTGCGTTCTGGAAAATGGTCGATGTTCTACTAAGTTTCAAACTATTAGCGGACTACTCTTGGCTACTTACTTCTGGACCAGCAGTGGTCTCTTGCGGGGCAGCTGGCCCCATCTGTGGATGACCTGGATACCGATTCCTCGGGCAGAAGCAGGCTATCAAAAGGAGAGAAGAAACACACATTTTCTTTAACTTCAAAACATTTTTTTCTTAAGCATCAAGATCTGGAGTTATTAGTTGGAACTAATTGCCACATCGTTTTTTAAAACAATTAAAGCCAATTATCGTCCTTATTAGAAAGAACATCTTGCTATAAGGCAACTAAAACCAAAAAGACACAAAAAAAAAATACAAATAAATAAGCCATCCTTACAGGAAAGCATAAATATGACTTTCTGCCAAGTTTGTAATTCAACACCAGCTGATGTTTTGTTGCCAATAAATCCAAAACACAATTCATTTAGTCCATGGTTCTTTTACCAGTGATGTGTTTGTCTGTGTACAAGCAGAACATACCGGTTTGATGATCCATTTCTGCCGGGGGCCACCGTCCTCCCAGGCCTTGCGTAGAATCTTGATGTCCTGAGGAAGGACGAAGGTGCGAGGGAAAAAGCTGAACTCTTGTTTGCCGAAGCGAACCTGCATCTTGGACAGGTTCCTCCACAGCCGGTCCTTTCTGCCGATCTGGAACGTTCCCGGGAAGTGGTTCAACTGGGACAAAAGAAAATCACAAAAACAGCCAAGTTAACACTTTTTTGGGACAGAAGATGTAAAGAGCACATTTCATAATTACACTTAAAGATAAAAAGGGACTGCTGACCAAAAGTACATATTTACCGTCTGACCAGAAGTGCTATTAAGATTGGGGCAAGAAGGAAGTGTTCATGTACTCATGGACATTGAGACTAATAGTTGAATGTTGCTAGCTCATCTACTCTACATAGCCCCTCATTACTGAAGAGGACGCAATTCATGTGTACATTGCACGCTGCAACAAGCAGGAACCTCTATACCAGGGCTATTCAATTAGTTTGGAATGGGGTCGATTGATGAAAATGATCCAAAGCAAGGGGCCGGGGAAAAGATGGCTTGAAATATAAGCAATCATATTAAGAGCTTCAGATACAGTAAATACTACAACAGCATAGTGCATATATTGTGTTTAATTAAATCAAACAGCAAAGCCCCAAGGCCTTTCTAAATCTAAATGGCAAGTTCAGAACTCAGTAGGCCTACTGTACATGTGAAGCTAATTTAACCATCAACATAATTTCATTTGATTTCATTTAGGTGAAATTATCTAATCATTCACGCAGAGATGCAATCAATGACAGGAGTTGTCACTACAGTAGCTAGTAGGTGGGTTCGAAACCCGAGCCCGTCGAAGTTTTCAGGCAATGTCTTCCACTCTATCTCTCAATGTAACACCCTCTCTGGAATAAAGGCACACTGGCCCAAAAAAAATAAGAAAAAAGTAGATTACTTTTTAACATTATACTCAAAGGGCCAGTAAATATCACCCCGGGGCCGCCAATTGAATAGCCCTGCTCTATACCATGAATAAATAAACGCTTCCCTTCGGTGCTGTGACATTGGGCAGGTGCACTTAAAAGTAAATAGTTCCTTGATGAAACTGCTCATAACAGGGTCTGTGGATTATCTTAAGTAACCATGTCATTTTGTTTTGACATGCCCTCTCGTTCCATTATATTCAAGAGGAATCAAACATCTACAAATAATTGACATCTCGCACCTAAACCTCTAGATTATTCTATACATTTAATAAATACAGTTTCTCACCTTCTGGTGCTCTGCGAGGGCCTTGAAGCCAGGAGACTTCATGTGGTGTCCCCAGCAGCCCAGCCAGTCATAACTTTCTAATAAACAAAAGAGGGACACACACATGTGAATTACTCAGAGAAAATGTGACAATGATTTTAGAAGCAATGAACTAGAACACATTACAAAGATTTTGACAAGAGATATGAAACCGTGTCCGTTTCAACACATGTGATGACTTACTTTTGGTAGCCTTGAAGTGTGACCTGCCAATGGTGTGTTTGACAATATTTGGAGTGACGTTGCTTATCTTCCATTTTAACAGTCGTCTTTGTTCAGCTGGCAGCAGTTCCACTGAGGATCACACAGCACAACATGTGTACACATTTATAACTGGGTTTTTAAATAAATAAATACACTTTGTGCTTACATATACTTCATGCATAATGCAAACACTGAAATGGTACATACTTAAGAGGCTCCCTTTTGGCAGTTATAAATGTTAGTGACTTGTAAATAAATGGTCATAAAGAGATGCCAAGAAACATCAAGATAGAAGGGGGGGAATCAACTCAGTGAACAACAGATACCAAGGATGCTGGCTGATGAAGAAGACGAAGTACGCTAGGTAGCCAATATAAGACTTAGCAGTACAGATAAATGTGCGCTCACTATTTGGCAAGATGACCAAGTCTTATATTGACTACTTAGCTTACTTCGTCTCCTTCATCAGCCAGCATCCTTAGTATCTGTTGCTCACTGAGTTGATTCTCACTAAGTAGCCACTATAAGGCTTAGTCATCTTGCCAAATAGTGAGCCTGTGTTGATGTATGAAAACTATATTAGAACTGGTTTATAAATGGTTCTTAATGATTAATAAAGGGTTTACAACCTAATTCATAACCTAATAGAGTGCCACAGTGACGCGTCCTAAAACCCGGGAGTCAGTTAGCATTTTACCACTTCCGGTTCCTTCGACAAAACCCTATGGAGAAATTGCATAGGTTTTTGTCGAAGGAACCGGAAGGAGTTTGCTTCCGGGTTTTAGGACGCGTCACTGTGGCACTCTATAGCAACCCTTTATGAATCCTTTATAAGGGTAGTCTTATTGTAAAGTGGTACCCAATTTTTTTATAAAACAGCAATCACACTTGAAAGAAAAAAAGATAAAACCCAACGCTTATCACACTTAAAGCTACTAAATCAAAACAGACGTTCGGGTCCTGACCTTTCTCATCGGCAGTGCTGAAGTACAGTGTTGGTGGGATTTGAGGGAACAAACTGGGAACCAAAGCTGGTCTCTCCTCTCGATGATCGTCCGCCTCCAATGACATCGGCTCCTCGATACTAAGAGAAAGAGGGAGGAATAATGATAAATCATAAAATGACTGTTCTGAACTAAAAAGGGAACTCCACTTCGAACGATAGATTACTAACAAAGCACTTATATACTAATAAAGGACTGGCTTATCTAAAGCCAGTTGAGTAGCACTTGAAATGTTTTAGCTGAAACCTGATTTACTTATATGATTCTGTTTTCTTCAAGTTTGTATCTTGTTGGTCGAACGCACTTATTGTAAGTCGCTTTGGATAAAAGCGTCAGCTAAATGTAATGTAATGGAAAAGGTGGCATTGTGATGGTCGCGTCAGAAACTTCTGATAAGGACCATTTTGGGTGTATCACTACTACACTATAAACAATCTCAACAAAACCATCTCATCTCAAATAAATACATCAACAACAGCGAGTGAGACATGTGTCGTAAAGGGACATCTTACAACATTATAGGTAATGAAGTATAAACTCTGTAAACTCATAAATTACTATATCTACACATAATCTTTCTGTTTCCTTCTGAAGTCAGCCCAGTTCCCGCCCTCTCAGCGCCACAGCTCTTCTTACTTTGTCACAACTAAAACAAGCAAATTGCTCACAACTAAATTAAAAAGTAATGCATCTAGTGTTACGTTCAGTGCCAGAAGTTGGCATCCAGTCAAAACTGAGTAGAGTGTGGACTGGATTGATGACCGATTGCAGTATCCGGTAGTAACATGACGCGTGTGTACACCACACGGGGAGTACATGTTCACACTGAGTCGATACCTATGAAGAAGGCTTTCTGAAGAAGGACACTTTTCAATCCAACGTTAAGAATTACTATTAGTAGAGAGACTAAGACATTTAGCCAGGACAGCAAATGAGGACATAATTAACCTCAACAAAATAACACTGGAGCAAGACGAGAGCCGGTTGAATCAACGGCGAGTCATTTTTACGCAGCCGTAAAGTGTTTTTTCGTTTTAGGACAGTTTCAAGTAAGCCAAACATTAGAATATTCCTGAGCTCTTTTTTCAATTTAACACCATTCTGCGCACAAACTAATTAGAATCAAAACACAGAGTAAAAAAACTCACATGACAGTCATATAGGAAGAAAAGATGGATCAAGAAACGGGATGATGTTATCTCCTTGCAGATTGTTTCTCTTCAATAAAGTCCTTCTACCATCAAGAGGTATACATCTGCATAACAGCTGTACCAGGCTAACTTAACACTATACTAGAGATACAGGTGCTTTAGCTTAGGAAAGGGTGTGCAGGTGATGGGGTGTATGCAAATGAACACAAACAAAATCAGCTGGTTGGGTGAAAAAAAGGTGACAATATCCCTATCCAGGCTGTTTTCACAGAGAATCAGCTCCGAGTCTTTGGTCGGGAGTTCTATTGTTGAGGCCATCATAGTGGAGAACAAAATGACCCACAAAGCAGCAGACCTTTCCACCACGCTCTGCTGCTTTCAGACTCTTTCAACAATTGCAGTGAGAGAGAATGAGAGAGAGAGAAAGAGTGCACAGGATCTGATGGATTTAGTTTTATTCCATGTTAGGAAACCAATTCAAATCCAGGCTTGGATGTTGGGCGTTCCAAGGAAAGGACGTGGCCATTTTGGAGTTCTTTTAGCAGTTGAGAAAAACGCTTTCAAACCACAATAACTTGTCTATTGTCTGGACGAAAAACGTTTAAAAAAAGGTACACTACATACTGAGAAACACTGTTGTTATTGATAGATATCATTTTATCTGACCATCAGTTATTTAAATGACCATAATAAAACCTGAGAGGGGCTTGAGAAACACCCTATAAATGTAAATAGGTTATAAATTAATACAGGAAGTATATCGTTAGAATTTGCATGGCTGCCGACAATGATTGATGCTCCTCGTCAGGTATACACTTAAGTACCACAAGAGGGAAAAATAGGACTACATTATTGAAACAGCAAGCATGACTCAGAGTTCATGTGGATTCACACTTTAGAGAAACAGAGGGCTATTTGCTCTATGAGAAAGAAAAACAGACGTGTCTGGAAAACTGTCCAAAAACACATTTTCATTGTGCAAGAAAACAGCTGGACTCCACAGAGTTTGCATCAGGAATAGTCCGTGTTCTTATGGGTACCATGAATGTTAACCTAAAAGAAATGTGTGTGGGGGGGTGGGGTTATAGAGTGCATCTAACCCAGAAAGTAGAGCGATGGATGCTGTGGACGAGGTGCCAGCTATGGATGAACAGTCGGAGTTATCTGAAAAGAAAACAAGACAACTAAAATCAGTGTCTATAGAATACAAACTATAGAGCTAACTGGCTGATGGCAGCTTACATTTGATGAAGTACTCAGAGTGTGTAGTCTGTGTGTATTTAACATCTTACCATCATCACTACAGTCATTTTCCATCTCATCATCAACCAGCTCCTCCTCAGCTCCATCCAGCTGCAGAACACAGTCCTGGCTAGAAACAATGAATATAAGGTCAGATATAGACAGTGAACAACAGTATCTTCTGATTGAGAAGCAAATAGCTGTTGCTCACCTAGATGGTTCAGCCTCTCCAACCGGGCACTCCTCCGTTGGTGAGGGTGAGGCAGCGAGAGGAGAGGAAGCCTGCCTGGTTAGATGGATGGCAGAGATCTGAGACGTCACAGAGCCCATCATGGCTCCTGATGGACTGGAGGCCACAGCTACAAGGGAAAGAACATCTTAGTCATACAGGGCGGACAGGCATGTGAACACACACGGTTCTCTGTTTCAGCTTGAAAAACTATTTAAACACTGAATTTGTTATGAAAATTGTTATTCTTCTGTCAAGTGACTAATCGATCAATTAACTTTTCATTTCAGCTCTACAGAGGATTCAATAACCAGACAATGTATCGTTCCCTAGTTCTAGCACATTTCCCAGTAAAGTAATAATTCTGATTACCTGTGATGGCATTCTGTGGGGAGGGCTGCTGCTCCTGAGTGGCACGGACATTGGCACTGAGCACAGTTGGCGTGGGGCTATTTGGAAAGGGACAGGCTGCTGCAGGGCTGATTCTTCTGCATGTGGACAAGCTTCTTTCCTGTGGACATTGACTGTCTGGGGCCTGCTTGTTTAGGTCAATGGATACTACTGTTTTGGGCTTGCAGTTTGTCGTTGCTGGAGGACCACCTATTACTCGCAGCTCTTTGCTTAAAGCAGTTATTGTGCAACTGCTTTGTGTCGGACTGCATATTTTTGATTTTGCAGAATGGCTCCATCTCATAGTTGTTGTTTCTCCTGTGCTTCTTTTTTCTACTTTTGCGTCCTTAGTGCTGGAGGCATCTCCCAATGCTGCCCCCTGATGGTCACAGAGAGAACGGCATAGATGAGGCACTGATGGCAGGGAGGAACAGTCTGCAGTCTCAGGCTAAGAATACAAAACAAGGAAGGGTCAGGGGCCTCATGTATAACGCCGTGCGTAGGATTGACGTGGGAAGGTTGCTTACGTAGTAGAAATCCGAAAAATAGGTCCATACATTTTCCGATTCACCAAACACTGCGTACCGGCGAGGAAAGTGCGTATGGCACTTCCTACGCCGGTTTCCCTTTATAAATCACAACCGACTCGAAATGCGGTGCAGCTTTTGCGGGCTTCACGTAACGCCCATGTTTGCCTATAAATACTCAAAGAATCGCCCTTTCATTCATTCATTTTGACTGACTTTATAAGAAGATAGCAGGAAATGACGACAGAACAGCTAAAAAAAACCCAGTAGGGCCTGGCTCATTTCGTGGCATCTGCAGGCAGTGGCAAGTACTTCCGGCATCTGCCACAGAGGCCGCTACTCCGTGGTATCTGAAGCAAGTATATGCCACAGATGTGGTATCTGTGGCAAGTATATGCCACAGATGCCACAACTTGCCGTGGCAATTATATGCCACAACCATGCCACAACTTGCCGTGGCAAGTATATGCCACAACTTATATATGCCACAACTTGCCGTGGCAAGTATATGCCACAAGTTAAGAGTTAAGAGAAGGTTTACGGTAGCTGCCACTCGCCTTCCGTGGCAAATGCTGATATTTAAACCCGTATTTATCGCGTAAAATGTCGCTGTTTTGGCATGACTTTATCGGACTGATCTGTACACAAGACTGATGATCTGTTACTGATGGTCCGATCTCTATTTTTCAAAAAGATTAAACATTATATGTTCTATAGATTTTACTTGGAGAACGTGGTTTGTTCAAATAAATAAACGTGTTATTTTTATGATAATACTCAAGATATATTATTATAAAACATCATCCTTAAAATTCTTTTTTTTTATTTATTTTTAAATGTTCTAAATTTGAAAAAACTAGATAAAAATAAACTAAAGTTAAAATCTTGTTTTTCATGCCCCAAGAGCAATAAAAACACCTGGTAAAAAAATCCTGAGTGAGGCTTTCATAATTCATGCATGAAAGGGTTAAGAAAGACAAATATATGTTTCTATTGGTTTTAGTAAGATGGTTTATTATAGTGTATTCTTACACATTCAGTAGGCTATATTGTTTATTCTTTAGATACTCTGTAGATAAATATCTACTAATAATGTGTAAATTATTTCCTGTTTCTTTTTATTATTATTATTTTATGTTTACTATCCCTTATCACTGCTGTAACGCAAAGATTTCAACATTTTAGATAAATAAAGTAAATACAACGTATCATATCAAAATCTGTTTATGTTAATTAGCAACACAATGATTTGATATTTGCATGCATGACATATAACCTTTTTACTGATGCACAAAAAAAGTTTTAACAAGGTTGTAATTATATTACATTGTAACCCTCTTTCCTCAACATATTAAATCAACTTTATACGGTTAAATGAGGATTGCTTGGAGTATCATGCTTAAGAGAACATTCTTCATGTTTATTTAAGTATTTATCATTCTCATGGTGCTGGCCTAAGTCTGTAGCCAAGTCTAATAACACCATTGTACACGTTGCTGTGTCAATACAGATATTTATTTTTTAATTATTTGTCTTTACTAGTAAGAATACACCTGGTTATCGTAGCAAGCAGTGGAAACTCCCCTCAAGAAGCGACAATTGCCAAGGGCTTGCGTTGCAACGCTCACTTGCCAATATTTCTTTTTTTATTACAATATAGGCCTATGTTTAGCCTACTATCATAGATATAGCACGTTTGTTTATTTTAGCAAACCACGTAGGCTATTCCAAGTAAAATTGAATATAAATGATCATTTATTATCTTTTTGAAAAATAGAGATCGCACATCAGTCCTGTGTACAGATCAGTCCGATAAAGTCATGCCTAAACAGCGACATTTTACACGATAAATACGAGTTTAAATATCAGCATTAGCCACGGAAGGCGAGTGGCAGCTACTGTAAAACTTCTCTTAACTCTGGCATCTTGTGGCAACTCCCGTTCAGCATGCGCAAATGCCACGGCAAGTTGTGGCATATGCTTGCCACGGCAAGTTGTGGCATCTGTGGCATTTACTTGCCACGGCAAGTTGTGGCATATACTTGCCACGGCAAGTTGTGGCATCTGTGGCATATACTTGTGGGAGATGCCACAAATGCCAAGGCACATGCCACGGCGATTAGTGGCAACACTCATTGTGTTCTAGTATGATAAATAAAATAACATTGTACCTTGAAAATCAATGCATTCGTTCATTTGACACGTTGGTGGTTTTAGGTAGGCTATACCGCGACCCCTGGCGGTTCTAGTGTGAAGTAAAAGTAGAAGTAGCCAACCTAAATGTTGGAATACTCTGTTACAAGTAAAAGTCATGCATTAAAAAGTTACTCATGTAAAAGCGCAAAATGATTAGCATAACAATATACTTAAAGTGCATATTACATGTTTTCATTATAATGATTGATCATGAAAGTGTTCTCAAAGCTGGTAAAGGTGCAGCTAGTTTTAATGACTTTGTATACTGTAGTAGGGTATCTTGTGAATTTACTCCAGGAGTAACTATAAAGTCTGATTTAAGACTTGATTATATGTATCATCATTAATCAGAATCTGTAGTAAGTAACTAAAGGTAGCGTATTAAATAAATGTAGGGGAGTAGGCTACAATTACACAATTTACCTCTGAATTGTAGTGGGGTAAGTAGCCTACTACGTAACATACCATTTACATACTCAACTAAAGTACAAGTAGGCTATTTCTAAATCACAAGTACAGTACTTGAGTATACAAGTTAGCCTATTTCCCACCTCTGGTCAACAATGTTAGATCTTTATGTCAACTTACTAATAATATATCTTGAGTATTATCATAAAAATAGCACATTTATTTATTATAACAAACCACGTTCTCCAAGTAAAATCTATAGAACATATAATATTTAATCTTTTTGAAAATATGATCGGACAATCAGTAACAGATCATCAGTCTTGTGTACAGATCAGTCCGATAAAGTCATGCCAAAAAAGCGACATTTTACGCGATAAATACGGGCTTAAATATTAGCATTTGCCACGGAAGGCGAGTGGCAGCTACCGTAAACCTTCTCTTAACTCTTAACTTGTGGCATTTACTTGCCACGGCAAGTTGTGGCACATACTTGCCACGGCAAGTTGTGGCATATATAAGTTGTGGCATATACTTGCCACGGCAAGTTGTGGCATCTGTGGCATATACTTGCCACAGATACCACGGGTGTAGCGGCCTCCGTGGCAGATGCCAGAAGTACTTGCCACTGCCCGCAGATGCCACGAAATGCGCTTGCT
>NC_136904.1:87065969-87093966 GCF_949606895.1 Notothenia rossii
ATCATTTGTAGTCTTAATACATCTATGTATTGGGGAAAACAAAGATGCTCAGTGATCACAGAGAATTTCAGGAGGAGTTGGGCAGATGTTCCATGACACATATTTTTAAAACATCAATGTCTTAAAAAGGTCTACTATTGGTGGCGGTAAACAACCGCATTACGGTGGATAAAAGGCCAAAGTGAGAGTAAAAGCAGTAAAAGAAGTGTAGAAATAGGGCACAGGGAGATGTATTCTGTAGTCCTCTCAATTCCTGTGAAAGTAACATGCTTGAGAGTGCAAGTTGTTGACCCCCGCTGTGAGAGAGGTTAGGGCCAGATGTTGAGGTAAATTTGGCCCGGTTTTATATGACCACACGCCTGTCAATTATTCATACACACACAGCACTGGGCCTCCTGATGCGCCATGTAGATGGTTTTGGACCAAAGTATTTTAGAGCGAAACTTAATTTAGACCCCATTTAACCTGGTGGTGACAGCAAAAAAGAAAAAAAAGGGAAGGGTGAAAAAAAAGTGTTGGGAAGCACACGATGAGAAGAGAAAATGGTGGATCACATAAAAGAAAATTGAGCTGCATTTTGAGCGGTTGCAAATATACAAAGGTTCAATCTCTCTTTTAAACATTGCTATTGTGTTTTTATGTTATGAACACAATTAGGCATAGTTGCAGATTTATGCCTCATTCGATCTGCATGCAAGGATAAACTTTCTGCAATAACCCTAGCCTATGACTAGTATAGGATAAATGAGTGAAATGCATACGCCAGCACCGAAGGAAATTAATAGAGGCAACCCACAAACATTAGAGGGAAGATAAAAAGTTTAACGATACCATTAAAATGCAGAGAAAGTAACAATACCGTAAATACTACTTAAATAGTTTAGTAGGCTCATGGTCACGTGCACAATCTGACACATCTGAAACTGCTTTTGTACACTTAAAGAATGCAACATAATAGGCCTATTAAGAAGCCAAACAAGTTATAATGGACTAATCTAATATAGTTACACACGCAAAGAAAGTACACATGCAAATGCAACAGAAACAGTAAACCATCAACACATAGACCCACACAGCTTCTAAAAATTAGATTTTTTTTCACTCACCATTGGCAATATATGTATGCTGTAGGTGTAGTTAGTATACACTGGTGTACGTAGGTTCTCAACGCTCTGCTATCCATTTTTTGGAAAATAATCAGCACCTTTAAGTGTGTGATCAGGAAAGTTAAGAATCAGTTTAGCTTTACATACATAAATATGCTTACACCTGTAACAAACATTCGATTCGTAAGGTTTAATTACGATCTCACTTTCGCAAATACAATTCAACATTTTTTTGAGGGGAGGCCAAGCTGACCATTACAGCCCACTGATCTTATTTCCAAATGCTGGAGAATATGTTTACTCATCTTGTGTTCTTTCACTCTCTGTGTCTTCAGGTGAGGAGTGTTTGACTCTGGCTTTGAAGGGTCGCTGTCAGAACCAGCTGAAGCGTTGGCAAGCAGGGCCAGAGAGGCTCATGGGTAACGGACACGGTCGGCTGGCAGGTGGTGCAATGCGTGGTAGTACAATTACTACCAGTGGGGGAAGGCTCTGTGAAGTCCACTTCCTCCCACTGGTTGTCGGAGTTGGAGACAGCAACCGAACGCAGAGACTCAGATGTGTTGGTAAGTTTTAAATCATTCCTTTTTTTCAGGGTTCAGCAGGTCCGAACAAAATCCAGCCAACTCCTTTAAGTATTAAAGATATAGGAAGTTATACTTCTCTTATTTCATTTAAGGAGTTTCCCTAAACCAGGCTAAGTTCATCCTGGGTCTCTACCCAGATGTGGGACCAATTCATTGTTTTAGCAAGTCACCACTAGCTAAGTCTTTGCAAGTCAAATCCCAGGTCAAGACAGTTAAGTAACTAATCAAATTGCTGGAGACCTTTGATATCAGTGCCAACGTCTTGGCAATCCACCTAATATTGTGAAATAAGTGACCGAACATTTGTTTGAAATATGTCAGTAAGTATTTTGTATTGAATTTGAGATTTGAAGGAAACATACACATTTGATATCAATAGTCTTGGTGAAATTCAGGTTGTAAAGTCCCACCTGATTTTAAATGTTGGGTGGCACGCTTCTGCACTTTTCCTGGTAGGAGGTTTTCTGAGTGAAATGCAGAATAATTCTCATTCTGTGCCAAGACCACCCACACCTTCCGCCTCTGCCAGAAACCTGGACCTCGTGAGAAAAACGGCTGGGAAAACGGTATCATGCAGTTATGGAAAACACAGACAATCCTTAGGATAAAACCACAACCCCACCTTGGCAAACAACAAATATGTGGTTAGGATTAAGTTTTCCTTAAGTTGTTGATTGTGCCCAATTAAACCCACTGAGTAAACTAGCACACTAAGTTTGATTGGACCTGATGGCAGATGTTGTGTTTAATTTTTTATCACGGAGGCATGCTTTATTTAGAAGTTGTACTTAAGACATGAACCTGTGCACTTTCTGACTTGCCCTTTACTCCATCAGACCATGCAGAGTTTGCAAGGTGCCCTCAGCCGCTGCCGATGGGCTCTCCCAGTTTGCCTGTCTCCAGCTGTGAGCTAAATAAAAACACCAGACGCTGCCACCAGCAGCCATTGGCCACACACCTCTCCTGTCGACTCTACCAGACCTGTGACCACGCTGTGCTCATCTCAGGTAGGACAGTTGTTTTTTTAGATTCACATTTTTCATGCCAAATTTCACCAAACAGATGGACATAAGATACAATCATTGAAGTTTTATCAGGAGATGTATCATGTCTCAATGTCTAAAGTCAATGTATTGCTGACTGAAGAGGAAAGACTAGCAGTTTGACAGCCTGAGACACCTGAACATCTAAGCAAACATGCCCTCAATCTCTACTGGACCCGCCAAGAAATCTTGGTTTACGGCACAACGGAGCATTAAGCAACCAAAACAGAAAGAGGATAGGGCTTTTGTTTTCCCAATAACTGTTGTCCAGGTACCGAACAGTACATGTGTTTGTTTTTTTCAGTTACTATCCCGGGGTGTGGCCTCTCAGTGTTGTTGGGTGCTGCTAGGCTTTGAGGAAAACAAAAAGTGTGTTCGCCACAGCCTCACCAATGATAATACTACTTGGAAATGGAGCAAGAAATGTCTGTTTCCACTTGAATATCTTCTATAACGCCATAACCATAGAGAAATACTGTTTTGCAGGTTGTTTAAGAACCCACGTAAGAGTTTAAGGTGCAAGAACTAATGGTAAGAATTAAACTCTTGGATTGTAATAGTGACATTTTGGCTAATCAAAATCAACTGTGTGTACAATGGTGCGCTGCAGGCGGCTGGCAGCAGCAGATGACGTTCCAGCGCCATGTCCAAAATCTTCAGAGGTTTTACAGAATGCTGCAGAACAACGGCTTCCACAAAGAACATATCAAGACCTTCTTTGCCAGCAGCGGACACTTTACTGGTAAGACAGAGTTGCTCTATGAACAATACAAAAATGATTCTTTCAATTCTACTTGAAACAACTTATTCTCTGTCAAACGTGGCAACAATTTGTTCCTATAAACCTAAGTAATAGCCCACTTCTTTTATTACATAAGCTCTACGGAAAACTGGATAGGTTAATTGAGGCATTTTATGGTCTATTATTTATTTAGAGCAGACCCTTGCTATGGATGCAGTTCTGATCGCCAAACATAACAAGTAAACATGTTTTGGAAACAATGACATCATTTTAAATCCATACATTATGTCAAATTATTGATTTCGATAGTAGTTAGTAAGTAAGATAGTCTTGTTCAAACCATTAAGCTTCATTTTATATTAATGACCCTCTTAGTCATTCTCTGTCACTTCCACAGAGCATTTCAAAAATGAATTTACAAAGATGTTGACATGCTGCCTGATTATTTTTGAAAAGCCACTATGTCTTTTATGTATAGTCTAAATGCCAGCGAAAGATCTTATACTTTTTGTTTCCCCTTATTTTCCCCAAAATATTTGAATTATTTCAACTCACCATCTCTCAAACATGCCTCACACTTTCCCCCCCTCTCACCCCCCCACAGAGGATTTAGAGGGTGTGTACTCTGCAACGGAGAAGGCAGTGATTCGTAACCACGTGTCGTACGTCTGCAGGAAGCAGCACTGCGCCGACACACTGGTTCTGTACCTGAACTCTCCAACACGCAACGATGGCACCATGCTGCTGTGGGACGCCAACCTCAACGGCATTGTAAGGGAAATGAAAACACTTACTTAACTTACTTACTTAAAGCACTGATAATGAAGGGGTTTAAGAAAAAAGAGAACATTTAGTTAATGTCATCAGCGAATGGAAATTCTAGTTAATGCTTGTTTCCATAAACTTACATTATGCAACTTTTAGGCTACTTTGGTTAATAGAGATCATTTCCCCAATGGGTACCATAACACCATTGCAGAAGAAGAGCACACAAAAAGATGATGTAATCAAAGAGCTCTGTCCAAAAACAACCGGAAACAATGTGGAAAAAGTGACGGAAAATGTTTTTTCTTTTGTATTAATTTGAGTCGCTTTGTGACTCGACAAACACATCTAATGTTTACGTATTTACATTTTTGTTAAAGTCACACACATCATTCTTGAAGTCTATTCCATTGCACTTTTGATTCTATTGACACCAACTTTTCCTCCTTAGCCAAGAAACACATACAGACCAAAAGAGAGGGCCACCCAGAAAACAGTATTTCTGTTGTTGTTTTTCAAAATGAGGAAATTAGCTCAACTGGCAGTTATTACAAAACAATTGCGACACATTCATAATGGATCCAGCAGGTTGCGATTATGGATGTTAAAATACATGCTTGCAAAAAGGATGGGGGGGGGGTCAGAATGCATGATATGTATGGTATTTTGAAAAATAAAACTTAGAAATATACCTTATATAGGTATGGCCCTACAATATATTATTCAAATATAGCATGATAGGTCCCATTTAAGATTTTTTTCCAAATAATATACATTTGAGTTATTAGTTCTGACATAGGCCTTTCCCATTCTTTGGTGTATGTCCCTGATATTTCACCTGATAAATCCTATTTTCCAACATTGACACAATGATAAATAATCAGATTTACCTTCCTCATTTGTACATCCTTTCACGTCTTCTCCTCCCTTTCTATCTCCAGGCTGACCTGAAGGAGCGATACTCCGTCAACGAGCTGCTGGCAGACCTGGCGGGCTGCAGGGCGACTCGTGTTCTGCTGTTTGTGGACCAGAGCTACAGCGGCGTTCTGTCCAAGAGGCTGCGAGGGTCCCAGAAACATCTCAACGTGGTTTTGATCCAGAGCCAGGCACGGCAGACCCACAGCCACCAGAGGATGAACCCTGGCTGGGAGGAGAGCAGCTGGTCCTACATCAACCCTGCGAGCTGCCTGCTGGACCAACTGGGGAAGGTAATTTAAAGGTCACCTATTATGCAAAATCCACTTGTTCATGTCTTTTATACATCAACATGTGTTCCCTCTGTGTAAAGAGATTCTGAAAGTTTCAGGAAAAAATATTCTCTCTCTTTTGTCCTGATCCATTTATATAAAAACCTTTCTGAAAATGAGCTGATCAGATTTTGGCCACTTTATGATGTCATAACGATTTTTTGGCTTGTGTAACCATTAGCCAATCACCAACCCACACCTTATCACCTCAATCTCCTCCTAGAGCACCATTGTGTTCTTTTTAACCAAACATCTCTCAGAGGGGCGTGGGGAGGGGCTCCTTATTTTCATCTAAAGTAACAGACAGAGAATCAGCACTTTTGAAACAGGGCTGAAACAGAGGGGATTATGGGGTGCTGCAATGATCTGTTTGGTGTTTGGAGCCAAACACTTCAGAGACATGTTTTGTATATATCTGAGACCTATAATATATTGATGAAGAACAGTATAATAGGGGACCTTTAACACATGTAAAGGTTCCTTTTAAATTTGACTTTTTTTTTCTTATAAACCTCTAATGACTGATTGTTGTCCTCAGGGTCCTGGGATGTCTCGCCTCCTGGAGCCATGGGCTGGTCTATTGAATGTGACGCTGGCCGGCGCCCCCTGCAATGCCACGCCGCCTCTGACGGATGGCGAGATGCGGCGAGAGTACCAGGGCTGCCAGAACTTACCAACTGCACTCTGGCATCAGAAACACAGGAGGACCAACTGAGAGAGAGACAGAGAGACACTGAGACTGACTGCGAATGGGGAGATAGAGAGAGAAATCATTTTGGACACACACAGAACATATAAAAGTGTACAAACATGCATATTTGCCAGTGTGTGTTATCTTAGGACTATATTTTTGGTGTGCTTGGTGGACACTGGTGTGTGTGAGTGTGTGTGTGAATGGGTTTTCTGTCCTAACTCGGAAAGCAACCATGGCGATGACAGCCCATCCCAACGGGAGTGTCCTGAACACCATGTGAACAGTTTGTTTGAGTGTGTGTTTGTGTGAGTGTGTACTGTATGTGTGTGTTTGTGAGTTCAGCAAAAGGACAACCACTCTCGCAGACCATTGCTAGCTTAAGCTTGGGTCAGTGTGTGTGTGCATGTGTGTACATCTCCTCGGCACTTTAAGACTTCAGAGCCAATCATTCTTTTTTTCTTTTTCTTCAAGTGTTATTTCTTCTTCCTTATGTTCTTCCTTTCTTGTTTTACTCTTCTCCTCATCTTTCCTTTCGGGATGTCCTCCTCTAACCTTATACCCTCTCCTTCTCCATTCCCCTCCTCTCTCCTTCTCTTCCTTATTACATTTCATCCTGTTTATTGTATTGGCATTCACTTCCTTGCTTCATCCATCACTTTTGATCTTTCTTTCTGTCCTTTTTCGGCTGTCAGTTTCTTTCTATCTCTATTCAAAGAAAGACATTTGAGCTGAAAAAAACCCTTAAACATAAGTGAGTTTTGTGAATTTAGAATCTGTGCACACGGAATTCCTAACAACTACAACAATGCAAATATTTGATTCGTTTTGTAATAACCTAAGGAAGAGGCAAAGAGAAACTGTTTGGCAGGGATCGTGATTAAGATATGAAGCACTGAGACTGCCCTCACTGCTACACAGACTGGCTATGGCATTTCAATAAGGGCACAAGTGTCTGTTTGCTCATCACATACTGTAGGCAGGCAACACATGAAACGTGCACAATATTGACCCATCCCTACACTAACAACATACATGTTGACCTATACCTCGGTGGTACTTTGTGATATTTGTCTGTACATTACCTCCTGTCATGTCTCCATCTGTAACCTTTTAATATTCTGTAAACCACGGCTCAGTGTACGTACCCTGCCTGTTGTGTTTTGTACTGATGTCTGTCCAGTTGTACTGATCTGTTATACATTAGAGATATGTTTGTTAAAGAGATGAAAGCTGATGGGGAGAACAACTTTCTCCCAATTGTGTGGGACATTTTGGGCCAGAACTGTGTCCGACAAGTTGACATATTCACTGTTTGTGTGATGATCTGTACAGAGTATATCTAGTTGCATGCTGCAAAACATGAAATCTAGTCAATAAAGTACATTTAGAACCAGTGAAGTACATGGGATTTATTTATTTGGCTAGTAACACATTCAGGTTATTTACATTGTTAACTTAAGTCTTGTATGAAGTGTAACCAACAACGTAACATGGGTACCAATTTAAACCCAAATAAAGGTATTTTCCTAAGCTTGGCCAAGTAGTTTCCTGAGAACTCAGATATTGTATGCGTGCAATGAGAGGACCCTGACTTGCTGCTGCGTGGAACAGACACTTTGAGTTTATAATTGTAGCGTCCAATGTCTGACTTGAAATGACCAATTCAAATTTGATAGCCTTAAAGGTAGGGTAGGTAATTCACTTATTTTTTTGATATTCCATGCAATGCTCTTAACATCCCGATAGCAATGAATAAATGAAATGCTTTGGCCATACATTTATAAAAAATATTTCATCTGTGGAAGCCATGGCGCTGTAAAAAGCACGACCAATCATCTGCCTCGGCCCGCGGCAGATAACTGGATGGCCTACCTGCCTGTCAGCCTTCCATCTCGTTCACAAACTTATCTCGTGCCCCCATTGGTCATGTGCACGTTCGTGTGTGTTGGAGGAGGGGCTCTGTAAGGAAGTCTGAAGGAAGGGGCAGATTTTTTCCGGTTGTGTACTTTAAAATTACTCGACCTGGTTTCTCCATTCTTACCTACCCTACCTTTAATGAAATTCAACAAACTATTATATTTGTATATTTTTTCTATAATCTCTTAGACTATATTGACAATGCGTATCATCAGTAATACCAACACACAAACAACGTTTCTACAAACGTAATGACAGTAAAGTTAACATTAAAGTGCACCTTTCATGCTATTTTTAGCATAGGTCTCAGATATATACAAATATATAAAAAACATGTCTATGAAGTGTTTTGCTCAAAATACCAAACAGATTAACCATTCTAGCCATGCCTCATATCCCTCTATTTGACTTTCTGTTTCAAAATTGCTGATTTTGGGTATAAAGCTTTAAAAAAAAAAAAAGAATTGATAAAAAAAAGGAGGGGGCTGAGCTCATGCGGGACCCGGCAGCTACTTTCTAAACTAAATACTGCGGTGATGAAACGCCATATCATGGATTATCAAGGATTATTTCTGAAACAGTATGGAGCTCAAAGGCTTTCTCTCATGCCGGTTATACCACAAGATGAGTTCCTTTTTATTTCATGCTTCTTCACACACATGCTCTCCAGTACAGGTTAGCTCTGAGTGTTAGCGGTGCTAATGTAAACGTGCACCGACCACATTACGTCCAAAACAGTCGGTCATTGTTTCTGATAGCAACGTTTCCAATAGGGCCGTGGGTGTAAAGCCGGCCTAAATTTCCGATATTACGTCATATCGGACGCAAATCTGGATCAGCTCCGTTGTAGCCCCGTTTTTAGAGATTTGGGTACGGAGGAAAAGATGGAGGGTTTTATTCCCTGACACACCGGGGACATATATTTATGTATAAAAGACATCACAAAGTGCATTTTGGATGATAGGTCCCCTTTAAACCAACATAAAATGACTTGGTTCATGTCTGAAAGAGGCTTCATGTAGGTTCTGGTGTAGTGCAGTTTAAAATGTATTATAATTTCACTGAGAAACGTTGTGACAGTTTTTGTTTCAGGGTCATTTATTGCTAACCAACAAAAGTTATAGCTACAACCCATTCTCCATCTGTCTTCCTCTTTCCTGCCCTCAGGCTGCTGATATAGTTTTACTCTAAACAGTAACCTTTGACACCACATATCAGCCCATCCAGGATGTTTTCACCAAAACAACCTCAGTAACATAATCACTTTAGCTTTAATGGCTCAGGTGGAGTCTTCACAACCAGGACACCTGACCACTGCCGGGTCCTTCTGCTGCAGGGAACCTTTCACTTTGACTTTTGGTTAAATCTTCTGCATTGCTGTTTGTTAGTTGGCTAACTTTACAGTTTGCTGCAGCCTTAGTTTTAGTTGTTTCCTACATTCATATGCAACAGTTTGACATCAGCAGTATATGCTTACAGTAATTCAACATTTGCATTAGGGAGCTTGTAGGATTTGATCTGTTTAATGTCGGATCAAAATGGTTTGGACATTTGGGCTTTTATATACAGCTTAAATACATTTCACAATAATTATATACAACTAAATTGCTTTATAATATCATGCCATTCAGTCATTAGAGTTGCAAACTCAAAAGAACAAATGAAAAATGCATAAAAACTACTGATTAGGTTTGATAAAAGATCCAGGTTTAGCTTAAAATTAGAACTTGTGTATTATTATTTAAGTTAAAATGTAAATTAACAAAAGGGAATGTTAACTTTTGGTTTTACATGATGAGACAATATTTTTCCTTGAACCGTGATTGAAAAGGCAGTTTATTTGCAAGGGAACACAAGACCAGGTTTGAAAGACGAGATGATCTCAATGTTATCATTTTGTGACCAACTGCATGGTTTCTCTTTCTGCAGAGTCAACAGTGGCTGCAGATACATGAAATTACAAAACATCACATATGAGAGAAATCAAGTATGTGTATAACTATGAGTGTGGAATGAAAACATAGTTCAGCGCATTGTGTCCTGAGTCTGATTCTCCGTCTGTGTTTCTGTTTGCGTGTCGTGAGTTTTCTGCTGTTTCATCCACATGGCTGCGTACAGACCTCCCTGCATCAGCAGCTCTTCGTGTCTGGACAGAGGAAGAAAATAGGATGAGACAAGAAAGAAAACATTTCTGGTATCAACATTCTGATCTTCCAACATAAATGTAGACTGTGGATAAAATCACTAAAAAGTCAGAGGAGTAGCTCACGAGGGCCAATCATCCCAAACTGTTAAAGAGGCCCTGTTATGCTTTTTGGGGTTCTCCCTTTCCTGTAGCGTGTTATATAGGTTTTTGCGCATGTTAACGGTCTACAAATGCTAAAATCCCTGTGTTCCCTCCAGAGGGAGTTTCTCTCCCACACACTCCCCCCCCTTTCCTGAAACACTCTATTAGACTCCTTTCTTTACTTCTGTAACGTAATGACATCACTAAGTTACACTCGATCTTGTCTCGGCTAGCGCTCCAACACATTGTACTTGATAGGCTAAGGGGCGGGACATCTCTAAGTGGTTGACTAATCACAACATAGCCAGCCAGCTGGTATGGCATGGTATATTTTACATGACTTTGCATTGATGGTACATGCCTGCGCATTTGGTATTGACAATAAAAATTGTCTTCACAAATGTAATACATCTGTAAAAATCTATTTTTCTTATAATACCTTAATGTTAATGTTTGCTGTTATTGTGAGGAACAAAAATTGTGTAAAAGGGAGGAATTTAGTTTTAACCAAAAAGGAATAAAACTGAAAAGCAGGCAGAGGATAATATGGGTCACTCATAATGTCTTGTACCTTCAGAGCTGCTTTAAAACAAAGTTGAGCTGTATAAAATTCTACTAGCCAACTTTGCTATGAATTAGTAAAACCACAAGTGTGTTCCTGTCTGGAACGCCAGACGGAAAGAGAGCGAGAGAGAGAAACACTGCGAGGGTCAGAAATAGAGAAGCAGGAACAGGTTGATGTGGAGGAAACTAAGAGGTAAGTGGAAATGCAGAAATATAATTAGGAACAAGTAGAGGAAATAAAGAGAAACATTGGAGGAAAAGAGGGGAAGAAGTGGCCAAGAGGTCAGCCTGAGGACAGAAAATGTGAGAAAAGTTGAAAAAGGAGACGATAAGGCTTTTGTGATCGTAAAGGGGCTAAAAATACAGATTATATCAATGATTGAGGGATTGCCTCCACATAGCTCTCAAATTGGCGATGGCAAAACAATGCCTTTAGTCGTAACGGTGTTATCAGCAGCAGGGCAACACACACACAGTGAGTGTGACATCATTCTCAGTTCGAGACGCCATTACTCCACTATATCTTCACATAGAAAATCGTTTTTTTGCTGCCATATAAATGATCTGAATGTAACCTTTGAGTTTTCCAAAGATGTATCATCACACTCCCATAACCCAAACCGGTGGAGATTGTACAAAAGATGAACTATCCAAGCAGACTTACTTGGCTGTGTCTGCCCTAGAAGACATTGTTGGTGCGGTTGATCGCTACAAACACACTTGTATAATGTGTACATGTAAGCTTGGACGCAGGTTGTATTCATAAGCAAACAGCATTTTAAGTATTAGCCATCTTAGCGCAGACGTAGTCCTCGTAAAGAATGTTAAGCACAGGGAAAGCCTGAGGACGGGATGAGGCCTCTGCCTGTCTCTGTTTCACTCCAACACTTTGTGGCAGAAATCGGTGTATTTTGACACCGGAGGTTCAATGAGCCCATCTTGTGTTTACATCACAATGTCGATCAAAAGATGAATGCTTTTTGGTTGGTGTTCCCCACACATGCCTGCAGGGACAAACAAAGTCCCTGCAGATGTTTACCATCAACCACAGTGCCATATGTGACTAACTCCTCTCTGCTGTTATCAATACCTGAGTAATAACATGGACAATATATTCATATTCAGAAAGAGGAAAATACCACTTGTGTCTCCTCTTCCCACTGCCTAAGTGAGTGTGAGTGTGAGCGTGCATGTGTTTGTGTGAGAAAGGAAGTCTTCATTACCAGCTCCTATATCAAAAGACTGTACGCATCAACAGTTAAGTGGCAGCTCCATTGTGTGTGTGTGTGTGTGTGTGTGTATGTGTGTGTGTGTGTGTGTGTGTGTGTGTGTGTGTGTGTATGTGTGTGATATGGGGTTGTCCATCAGCCTCTGGGGTTGAGAAAGGCACCAGAAGGGTTTAAGGGTCACACACAAAACCACACTCTTAGGTTTTGATCTACAGATAACAAATTTGCAAGCACTTAGGAGACACAGAATCGTTCAGGTGTGTCACACAAGCACAAGATAACATCCCCAACAGATAACCTTACCGTCCTCTCTCCGCTATCTGTCCGTTGTCGACCACCAGGATCTGGTCTGCGCCGACAATAGTGGACAACCTGCACAACACAAAAAGAGTAAATGTTTTGGTTTGTGTAGTTTCAGCTACCAAGGTGCTAACTATGTATTAGGACATACAAATCATTTTCTCAATAGTACGGTAGTTTTGGTATTGACACAAACAGCTCAAATTAAATAAAAAATAAAAAAGTGAAATAAATTTTAATTCATTTGAAATCACTTAGAGAAACACAAACACACTCTGTCTTTACCTCTGTCATAAACGTGCAACAAGCCGACACAAACACACACAGCTGAGCTCTGGGTTGGAGAACTCTTAATGAACCTGTAAATTATTAAAGTTCATGTTTATGACCTCTCTCTGATTAAAGGCACACTAATCAAACTGTCTGTCAGCATAATCAACTTTGTAATGTGACCAAATGGGGAGAATGTCTTCCATGTAAGATATCTATACGTTTGTACCCGTGTCATATTCGTTCTTCTTCTTCAGTAAATAAAGATGTGAACATTAGATGTATGGATCTAAACATGATTTGTCATCATCATCAGCTTTATTTAAACAGACTCTTGGTCTATTATTAAAAGACATACAACACTCAAATATGAATTAAAACAGGCAGTTATACCAATGTTTCCACAGAGGTGACTGGTATCGTGTAGCACTGAGACACGGATTTGAAAGCAGCATAATGACAGAGTTATGAGAAACATTCAATCGACAGATGAATTTGTACATCAGATTTCTCAAGAGAGCATGGAACGTGTTGACTCGTGCATTACAAAACATTTCACTTGCACTGCACCACCTTGGTTTTTCAAGCAGTGTACGCAAACAATCATTATATGCAACCTGGAGCTTCTTGAGGGAGACATGTGTCCCTCATCCCAGGAAGTATTTATACCCATGCCCATGACACAAAAAAAGGTTTTTCAACCATAGAGTTCATGCCTCTCCAAACTGCTGAATGTCACTTCAAGCTTCAGCAGAGCCACCACTCTGATTTAGTGTCACCAAGGCTATCTTTGGACGTCCACCTTCAATATTTGATAGAAAACCTCGGTCAAAGGTAGAAATACCACTCCCCAGAGACTGAACACGTCATAGCTTTTTTAACCTCTGATTCAGGCTTTAAACCAAGAAGAACAACCCAGTGTGTTTACACAGCACTGGAGTATGTCCGGCTTTTAATGTCAGGTTCAGAATACACTTTATGCTTCATATCTTCCTATTCTTGGCTGGGAAGCAGTGCAGTGCAATATAGTTCTAGGCAAAACATACATACATGCTGGCTCATTGGCATACAGACGCCAACCAAGGAAAGTCTGTCATTGGACTACAAGTCTGATGTTAAGAAATCCTGTTGAGGTGAGTTTCAGCTTGCATTTACACTTGAGGTCCTCACCATTTTCCTTAACGCTTTACATATCATGATTGATATTGATATGATCAGCAGTAGAAATGCCTCTCTGGGACAAATTAAATTACTTTTACATACAACCCATGGTCAATGAGAAAGAAAGTATCATTCTGCTGACCTCCACATTCAATTAATCCTATTCCTAACTAGAAATAAGACCTGCTTTTAAGCAACTTTATGTTTTCAACCAATTCATTGCACATCACTACCACCTACCTACTGATAAGAAGTTGAGGAGTTCATCATGTTCAGGAGAAGAAAAACATTCAGTCCATCCAATAACAGAAGTTGATTACAGACTCAACCTTCAAAGTGAAATCATGACCTGTCTGTTGTGATTCCTTGTAGGATCAGGATTGTCTATTGCCTTGATCAACTAGGCCTTAGATAAAATGATAACACACACACACACACACACACACACACACACACACACACACACACACACACACACACACACACACACACACACACACACACACACACACACACACACACACACACACACACACACACACACACACACACACACACACACACACACACACACACACACACACACACACACACACACACCATCTGCTGCTGCTATTGAAATATTATTAAGCTGGTGGATCAACTTGTTCAAAGACTGCAGGTCAACGTGAGTTCTGAGAGAAAGACTTGAACAGCAAAACTGGCACTATACAGATAATTAAAAAAGGAAGATTATAAAGAAATGACCTCACAGCCCAGCTGGTGAGAGTAGTCACAGATGATTAGTCCCAGTCAACATCTGTAAACAATCTTCATTGTGTTTGTTGGGTATGAAAGCATCCATAACATTATAATAACAAAACAAGTCAACAGCCATGACGACAGCTCTGTGAAGCTGTATTTAGACAATCACAATGCTAACATGGCACAAGACTAGCTGGTAGTTTGTTTACAATGTTCACCAACTTAGTTTAACATGTATGCTAGCATTTGATAAATAGCATAAAGTACAGCTGAGGTTGATGGGAAGGTTAGTTATGCAGGTATTTGGTTCTCAATCATAGTGTTGGACACATTGAAAGAAAATAAATATATATTTCTTGAACCAGAAGTCTCACCTCACCAAGAACATTTGAAACTAAAAAAAGAATATCCTTCAGACATGTTGTTTGGAATCAAGGATCAATATACAGTAGATAGCTTCTGTGTGGGACACTTGGAAAAAAAAAAACATATTGTACTTTCAACCAATAGCTCTTATAAGTAAAGATTTATCTTAGGTTACATGAAGATTTCAGAGTCTACAAAGAACTTAATGATTCTTTCAATTACATTTTTTTAGCTGATTAACCAAATTGTTATTGCGTTTTAGTTCAGGCATCGGCTTAGCAAAATGAAACACACCATAGATATTATTGTTGAAGAAGATTTACTTATTTGCTAATTTGGAAAGAGAACCTGGTAATGATCAAATGTGTAAATATGAGAAACTTAATATTGTTCTTCTAGTTATCCATTTGTAGTGTAAATTACAAATGCACTCTTTTAACATTTCTTCTTCCCTACAATAAAAACATGTTTGTGTTGAACAAGAAGAAAAAGAACCCATTGTACTCATGATGTAGAAAACAGGAAATGATTGGGAAAAACATGGCAGATTAAGCACCAGAGGCTACTTCACTCCTGATGCGTTTCAATGACGGAACGGTCAGAGCCTTTCAAGTCTTTTTCAATATCACTCAGACAGATTAATAACCAGACATCTGTTTCTTTTACTTTTGTTGACCTGTCATCACACATCACTTCATGTCCTCCAATCAGCTTTTCATTTAATCTCTCCATCCCTCTCTTTGTGTCTGCATCTAATCCCGTTTCTCTTTCACCACATCTATCACACATCCTTCTCCTTTCATCTCTTCATCTGACCATTTTTTTCCTTTTCTGTTTGGTCCTGTATTACAACCGCAAATGTAATCACATTGTTAGAGGCCACTGTCGTGTCCTTGGCAAAATCCGTGTTTGTGAGCTAACGCCACACGAACATGGGTATGTTAGTAATATTGAGTCTTGAAAAGTGTTCAAGATCACTGAAAACAGAGCTTTTGTTCAACTCCAGTCGGGTAAAGATTTTCAAAAACCCAATTTTAAGTGTTGATGTGTAGACAAAGAAAACAGAGTGTTTGGCTTGTAAACATCGTTATACAATTTATAAGCCGACAATTAAGGAGTCACTGCTTGCAACAGTGACATAAATACATCCGTGGAGGGCGGACATTGCTTGGTTGAATTGAATGACTTTCTATGACCTTTAGTGCAGACATTCATAGTCCCCAGAGGATGTACCCCAGTGACTTTGTTCATCTGCTCACTTTCCTCGAGCGCCACGAGGAAACTGACCTTTGCTTGTTTTAGTCTAGACTGATAGTGCACAGAAAAACGGCTAAACATCATCATGTTAAAATTGTCAGTGTCAGCCTGTTAGTATGCAAAGCTGTGTCTACATTTGCTCCTTGTTTGGCTATAGAGTGTTTCAATTTTAATTTTTGGAAGGTTAATTGACTTTGTATCTTAATTCAACACTGTATTTCATTATCTCAGTCGCTGTTCTCTGTGAAATGACAATAAGTCTAGTCAAATCTAATCTAATGTATGGCATCCAGTGGCTATGATTTGCACCAATTGGTGTCTTGACACTCAGAAATTGTGGCTGCTGATCAAGTAAAAAAATTGAACTTATTAGGGTTTTCCCAGTTAAACGACATATCTTGGTAGTATTGTTGTATTGACCATGCGTAGACTGAAACATTGGCACATCCTTATATATAAGGCTATTCTTGGTGCTCTTCCCCCTTATCTAAGGATGTACATAAATAGAAAATGCACAGGATCCTATCGGCTTCGCTCCGAGAACTGTTTCCTTTTAACTGTACCAAAGGTCCGTACTGAACTTGGGAAAAGAGCGTTCAGTTACGCTGCCCCTCAAGCTTGGAAGCTGCTTCAAACTGAGCCGAATCTCAGAGAGCTGGTCTCATTAGAAACACTCAACTTTAACTGACCTTGAAGCAGGCCGCTGTGTCTGTAAATGCTTTGGCTAACCTTGGTGTATGACTGTGTTGAGGTTGTGTGTTTTTTAATTGTAACTGTAAAACTGTCTGAAACTGTGCTGTTACCATTCTTGGGCCAGGACTCTCTTGAAAAAGAGATTTTAATCTCAATGAGAGCTATCCTGGTTAAATAAAGGTAAAATAAAATAAAATAAAAATTGTCACCTGTGTGCGACCACGACAGTCGTCCTGTTGGTGCAGACCTCGGCCAGTGAAGCCTGGATGTTCCTCTCAGTCTGGGTGTCCAGTGACGACGTCGCCTGGTGGAGTAAACAACACACAGTATAATAGTGTGTACAAATTAATATAAGTAATATGTATAATGTGATTAAATACTACTTGAACGCAGCTACGGAGAGACAATCTCTTTATAATAACTGATTCAACTTCCAACCCTGTAATTAGTAGATGACCAGCTCAATCTACAGAGCCAAATCTGCCCCAGTGGAGAAATGGTGGGTGGTAAGTTTATAAGGATATAAAGTAAGGTTATAAATACAATATATTCAGTGTTTCAATCTTTAATTTCTGTCAAGATATTTCCCTTTTGGCCTGGAATGATACTGCCTCGACCTGACCTGTAGTGAATATGTTAACCCTTAATGTTCCCTTGTAATTCTGCCGGTGTTTAACCTTCTTGTCTATAAGTAACATTTAGTTATAAAGCAAGTATTGAAGTGTGGTAATCCCACTGTTTCCTCACCTCGTCCAGCAGAATGATCCGAGGTTCTTTCAGGATGGTTCGAGCGATCGCCACTCTCTGCTTCTCCCCCCCGCTGAGCTTCAGACCTCGCTCCCCCACCTCCGTGTCATATCCTGATTGGACATAATGCCATCATCTCCATTATTATCATCATTACCCACTTGTATCCAAATATTTCAACTTTCAAATTGGCAAATGTCATAGGTGGGAAGTAGTGGAGTACAAATACTTTGTTACTGTACTTAAGTACATTTTTTCCGGTATCAGTACTTTACTCCACTACTTATTTTTCTGACGACTTTTTACTTTTACTTCTTACATTTTTAACACAAATACCTGCACTTTCTACTTCTTACATTTTTAAAACATGCTTGTTACTTCAGTTTTAATCTATGTTTGGTGGTGTGATCATTATTATTTAGAGTCATTGCGTGCCTATTGATTTGAACACGATCCGTGTATCCATCATTTCCTGGTCTTCTCTAAAGAAGAGGGACCAATGAAGACGTTGTCATGTTGCCGTTGTTCAGCATGGAAACATTCATTAGCTAACAATGACATTATTGTTCTATTAATATAAAGGGAGGTCAGGTACTCTTTAAAACAGCTGCTAGTTATGGGTACTTTTTACTTAAGAACATTTCAAAGCCTCTTTACTTTTACTTGAGTAAAGAAGTTTAGTCAGTACTTCTACTTTTACCGGAGTATTTTTAAACATGAGTATCTGTACTTCTACTTGACTCAAGGATGTGCAATTTTGCCATCCCTAGCAAATGTCCTGTTAAAGGTATTCTTCAGCTATCATCAAAGTCAAACAAAATAAACATTTCCATCATTATCATCATTCACACACCCCAGCCTGACCCTGAGGTAGCTCCAGTATCCTGGTGTGTATGTCGGCAGCCATGGCAGCTCGCTCCACCTCCTCGTCGCTCGCTGTGACTCGGCTGTAGCGGATGTTGGTGCGGATTGTGTTGTTGAAGAGAACCGTATCCTGGGGAACCACTCCGATGAACGACCTCAGAGAAGACTGACGTACCTTGCACACAGAAAGGGACAAAACCTTTAGCTAATTATGGAAAATACATTTTGCTTACCTGGATTCTAATAAGTAAGAGTAATTATTACGAATTAAAGGTCCCCTATTATACTGTTTTTCATTACTTCATTATAGGTCTCAGATATATACAAAACATGTCTCTGAAGTGTTTGGCTCCAAGCACCAAACAGATCATTGCAGCATTACCCATAATCCCCTCTGTTTCAGCCCTGTTTCAAAAGTGCTGATTCTCTGTCTGTTACTTTAGATGAAAATAAGGAGCCCCTCCCCACGCCCCTCTGAGAGAGATTTGGTTAAAAAGAACACAATGGTGCTCTAGGAGGAGATTCAGGTGGTCAGGTGGGGGGGGGGGGGGGGGGGGGGGGGGGTACCTTGGATGGTGATTGGCTAATGGTTACACAAGCCAAAACATCGTTATGACATCATAAAGTGGCCAAAATCCGATCAGCTCATTTTCAGACAGGTTTTTATATAAATGGATCAGGACTAAAAGGGAGAGAATCTTTGTTCCTGAAACTTTCAGAATCTCTTTACACAGAGGGGACACATGTTGATTGACAGTGGATTTTGCATAATACGTGACCTTTAAATCTTTATTTCAAGCGTTTTCAGCATTAGAGATCTTAAGATCTGTCGGTCGTGTTACAAACCTAATATATATGTTGTGTCGAACTAGGTCTTTCTGTCCCCCACAAACACACATACACAGCATACATCTACATAAATGTTGCATGGCTTAATTCATCTTATACTATATAATGCATGCTGCCCGAGGTCACAGACAGCACATGCCCTGAACTAGTTTCTGTCCCTGTCTCTCCGTCTCTGCAACCAGGATTTCACAAATGTGGTCTTACCTTCTTTTTTGCTTTATTACATCTGGCACTCTCAATACCTTTACTTGTTTGTTTCATACACACTATAGTAATGCAACCTTGAGGGCTTAACCAACATCCAGTCAGACAGTTAATAATAACACTTATGAACAGGGCCCCATTTTCAACGCTGCAGTTCTCTTTATATATCCATGGTCAGATGTATCTCTAACGACAGATGGACATTTCCTATCTTACTCCTTTCCCCTGGAATAACCTCCCTATGGACGTCAGACAGTCTATCAGTCGATGCTTTTAAATCCAAACCCATCTTTTTGCCTTAATTTTCAATTAGATACTCATTCTTTCATTTTCCAGCTGGCAGGTCTGTCTCAGGGTCGATTAATATAGTATAAAGCCACTGTTTCTCAATAACAATCTGTCCAGCAGTGCACCTCTCTCTCTATAAACTCAAGCTCTTGACGGACCGCCAGAACTTTTACTCTCTACTGGCTCCAGATTCACAAAGTTGGATCTCCAGGAAATTAAGCCACCACCCCCCTCTTGTTGAAAGCTTTTGTCTGCCGCCGCAACAATACAAATTCCATTTCCTGCAACAGCTTGGTTTGGCTGGTTATCAGTCACTTTGCCTTAATTTGATCTTTGCCGTTTATTTTTTGGTATTTGTTTGACTGCAGTACAACTCAGCATCTGTTTCTGATAGAGGCGAGTTGGCAGAGCTCTAAAAACCAAATGTCAGAAGAAGAGGAATCGACAGATGGACGGACCGAAGAAAAGAAAAAGAAAGCTTTCATTGTTTTTCATTGAGACATCAACAGCGAAACAAAAGAGAAGAAGTTAGTGTAAGACAGCTGTCCTCACACACAAGACAAAACATCTGTTAGATGATGAGGTATTTAAGATCTTTCTGCACCAAACCTGATTTCTTTGTATTATATATTTGTTGATAGAAAGGAGGTTTGTTGGTGGGTTGAGTCAGACCATCTAGTCCAGTGTTTCTCAAACTTTTTCATACTAAGGACCGCTTAACCAATAAAAAAACACTCGCGGACCACCTCACTTCACAAATATCCAAAATCACATTGTTTTTCTAGAACAGATTTCAAATCGCCTGAAAATGGTACAAACAAGTGGCAACATGTTTGATGAAGGTGTTGCGCTGGGCTATATCATACAATCAAAAATAATTTAAACTTAAGCTCGCTCCATTGAGGAGATATTCCCGCGAGAGTGCGGAAAACTTTAATCAATTAATTAATTTCAAATGTGAAATGTTACCAATATACTCACGGACCACTAGGGGCGCTCACGGACCACCAGTGGTCCGCGGACCACACTTTGACAAGCACTCTAACTAAGATTTAAATAGTTCCATAACCTTCACAATGTGCTTAGAGTTCCTTAAGTGGACCTATCATGCTATATTTGAAATATATATTGTAGGGCCATAAAACATGTCTGTGAAGTTTTTTTTTCAAAATACCAAACAGATCCTGCATTTTAGCCATGCCTCATTTCGCTCTATTTGCTCTTTTCCAGCGGCTGATTCAGTGACGTAGCTTTAATGCAAATGAGCTGCAGCTGACCACGCCCCCCTGCAGGAGAAGGGAGCGTAATCTGAGATCAGCTGCTGGGCTGTCAGAAGAGGGGGAGAAAAAGAGATCTCTGTCCTCTGTGTTTTATTCTTATATGATTACATAGAGTCGTTATTCATTTGTTTTAAAGCTAAATAAATAACAAAGAAGACCTCTGACAGGCACTTTTCTAATTTTGTCCTGAAGATTTAAACTTTAATGGACATGTTGACCGGCGAAAAAAAATCTAACTGAAACTCTGCCGCACGGTCCCCTCATCCCTTGGAAGAGGCGGAGAGGTGGGTGTTTGTGATCTGCTGTTGGTCTACCGGAGAGAATTACAGCGAGGGAGGGATTGCATTGAGGAGCAGCAGGAGCAAACGCTTGCCTCGGGGAGGGAGAAAAAGAGCCAGAGCATCCACAGCGGAGAATAAACAGAAGGGCAACCATGGCAACCATGCGCGGGAAGTCTTCTTCGCTGCTTTTGTGGCAGACTACAGCGCCACTTACAGGCCTGGCATATGTACAACAGCGTCTCCAGCGCTTTCGAGCGGCAATGGCCGTGGCCGTGGCCCAACCCCCCATTCCCCTGATAGGTGGAGAGTTGCCCATATAGGCGGAGCACCCCTTTTGTCACGTCAGAAAAATTAACGTCTGTATCAGCTCCGTTGCAGCCAGGGCCGGCCCTAGACTTTTGGGGGCCCTAAGCAAGATTTTGTTTGGGGGCCCCCCTCACTCTAGCGCGTTCTCACTACACACAACACGGAACCAACTTTTGTCATATGATGTTAGTATGAGCACACATATTGTACAAATAAGCATGTAAACACTAAAGTGGGACCTGAGAAGAGCAGCACAGTCTTTAAATTGACTACAAATAACTACCTAGGCTATAACTAATGACTATATAAACTCAGTGAACAGAAATATAGAAACTCCTCAGTCCTCAGTGACATATGTTTTGTTGTTGTGGCTCTGAGTCTGTACTCCAGCACATTAGATTTGAAATGAAACAAGGACTATGAGGTTAAAGTGCATACTGTGACCAAGTATTGGACCTGTGACCTTGGCTCCCCCCCATTTCGAACACTGGATTGAATATAACAATCAAAAATAACAAAATATACACAGCTAGATCAGATCTCGTTTTAGATGCGACTTTAGAGTAGAGCAACGGTGTACTGAGATAAAAAAAAAAATTAAATTTAAATGTTTTATTTTTTTTTGCTAGGGGGCCCCTCAGTGGCTGCGGGGCCCTAAGCGGCCGCTTATGTCGCTTAATGGGTTGGGCCGGCCCTGGTTGCAGCCCAGTTTTTAGAGATTTGGGTATGGAGGAAAATAGAGAGGGTTGTGTTTTCTGACACTTGGTGAGTTCCCTGACACACCGGGGACACATATTCATGTATAAAAGACGTACAAAAGTGCATTTTGCATGATAGGTCCCCTTTAAACAAACCCTTTAAACATTGTTTTTGATTGTTGATGTAAGTATGCTATGATTTTGTTGTAGTTGTACAAGTTCAGGGTTATATTTTTAAGACATAGCTTTTTGCTATGCGTGTTGGCCTTTTCTTTAACACTTTGCTGAATTTTTCAGAAACTTTGTTTTCAGATGTTGTTACCTTTGGGAGCCAGAGTAGCCGTTTGCCCTTGTTTCCATTCTGGGACTGGCTATAACATTTAGCATCTACTCAAACTTTATACTTTCAAAACAGATATCTAATTTAACTTTTGGCAAGAAAGCATATATGCATTTGAAAAAAAACATGGACTATTCCTCTAATAAATTGTCTCTTAGGGACCCTTCTTTCTCTAACCCTGCAATGATTCTGCTTCGAGTTATTGATGAATATTACTCTATTTGCTTGAATAAACGCTTTCTGTCTGCTCTTTACTGACAGAAAGTGGGTCATAGAACAACAAAAACAACTGTGTCGTTGTGAACGGTGATTTCCATCATGGTTGAACAGGAACTAAGCTAAATAGAAACTGCTGTTTATATCCCCTAAAATAAAAATAAAATCTCCTGACGGACACTTTAAAAACTCCCACAAATGACTCAACATCAGCCTGCAGTGTTATGGCAGAGGCGATTCATCAGAGATTCACAACATGTGGCTGCCATATGCGGGACAAACACAGTGGCAGAGGACTGATGGCTCAAAAAACAAACCCAAAGAGGGACATGAGGCTGAGGCGTCTCCAGAGTTGCAACATAAACAACTGGACTCCTGCTAATGTGACTATATTTGACAGATTATTATACTGCATAACACTAACAAATCACATGTACATAGTGACATCACAACTCTTTACGATTGTTTTGAAGCGATTCAGCTACAGTATTAAATAATAGAGTTACTGAGCTAAATCAGACTATAATATTATTAGCTGATTGTATTATTGCACAGGACGAGGATTGTGGAGTTTGTCCCATTATGTGAGGAAGTGTTAAAACACTTGATGGCCAGTATGGGGTAGAGGACTGATAAAGTGAGTAAAACAGACCCTATACATATGGCCATGTGAGTAATGTCAAAATCTTTCCCTTTCAACAGCTGAAGAGAAATTATCCTTCAATCTGCAAACAGCTGTGTCCAACAAGCGGAACATCTCTCTGTTAGATCCCAGATGCAGCTGGAACATGTGGCAACAACAATGATAACAATTATCTATTAAACCAAGCCACATCCCTGAGTCTTCTGTCCTCGCATTTAAGTATTTCATTAAAACGTTTCTGTCTGTTCTACATAAAAATGCCTCGCACAATTGGCAGTTATAGAAGCAACACTTCTACTCAAGCTTTCAACGACATCTGGAAAGGAAAACACGGTTGAGATGAAGTTGCCGTTGGACAAAGAAATTGTCAGTAAACCGAATATGCAAGCAAGCGGGTGATTAGCTTAAAGGTCCCCTATTATTCTGTTTTTCATCAATATATTATAGGTCTAAGATATATACAAAACATGTCTCTGAAGTGTTTGGCTCCAAATACCAAACAGATCATTGCAGCATCCCATAATCCCCTCTGTTTCAGCCCTGTTTCCAAAGTGCTGATTCTCTGTCTGTTACTTTAGATGAAAATAAGGAGCCCCTCCCCACGCCCCTCTGAGAGATATTTGGTTAAAAAGAACACAATGGTGCTCTAGGAGGGGATTCAGGTGATAAGGTGGGTGATTGGCTAATGGTTACACAAGCCAACAAATCGTTATCACATCATAGAGTGTCCAAAATCAAAGAGGAGACACATGTTTAAAAAGTGAATTTTGCATAATAGTAATAGGTGACCTTTAAACTAGCATAGCAAAAAGTCTGGAAACATGAGGATATAGCTAGCATGGCTCTCGTCGACTGAATGTTTTAATGTCATTTTTTGTATGTGTTTTTTGTTATTGCAACACAAGCAGACATGTAAAACTAAAAGTGGCCTCTTTATATTGTTAGTATAGAGATGACAGTGATATTAACCTTCTCATCGCGAAACGTCAAACTATTCATTTGAAGATTTTTGCTTTGTGCATTGCAAAGGATTCAGCACCTCTCACCATGACCACTCTCTTTTACCAGGTGATAACGACAGTGAATGTTTGTCTGATCGCCACACGGATGTTGTTTTAGTGGAAAACAGGCAAATGAATCCCCTGATAGTGACACATTAAAAAAGTATTTAGAGAGGGCACAACATGAAAGGCAGGTCGATTTTAATTGAGTGACAAGACGAAACATGTGAAACAGCTGTTGTGGAGAAACTGCTATATCATCAAATTTACCACAAACTACTCCATGTCCTTTTATGTCGTATGTAACAAAGGTGATCCAAATTATGTTGTATTGATTCATTACTAATACCTCTAAGCTCTCTTCAACTATGATCAAGCTATTGGAAGAATAACCTCGATAAATAGTCAAATTGATTATATTAGTTCCTTATTTTCACCTGCATCATGACTAACAAATAATTTGAAGTTTATGGAGCCATTAAAAGTTATTGCCGGATATTTTCGAAGGATTTATTTGGGATTAGCACGAAGCGCGCTGAATAGTTTTTTCCACTTGTCATCAATTGGATCCAGCTTTATACGACCTCTCCCTGATAACACCCTCATTACCCCTACTTTTCCCGGAATTTACCATTTACTAATAACCAGATTTGCTTATGTGCTATGCAAATACTCACTTTTCATCAGTTGTAATGTAATGTAATTAACATTACACTATTGCTGATATCATAATTACAATCCTTGCGATGTTTACAGTTCTTCCTGGCATATATATTTTTTATTTTGATATTCTTTATTAATCCCATGGGGAAATTGTTTCTCTGCATTTGACCCATCCTTGTGTTAGGAGCAGTGTGCTGCCATTTTGAACGGCGCCCGGGGAGCAGTGTAGGGAACGGTGCCTTGCTCAGGGACACCTCGGTAGCACTTGGTCTTGCCGGGACTTGAACTCGTGACCTTCAGTTGCCAAGCCAACTCCCTATTGACTTCGCCACCACCGCCCAATTAAATACAACAATGAGAGATGCAAAATAAAATGGCTGCCGAACAAAAAATCAACAGAATGAATCCTTCAGTGGAGGACACTAAGGCGTTTTGACACTGCCTGTTCATCCTGCTCCTCATAGAGCCAGATCTGAATCTGATTAAAGAGAAAACCACATGTGTATGTGGATGTCAGTTGATTAAAATGTTCTTCTTGATGTGTAATTAATTACAGAGCGGCAAACTCTCAAGTATTCATGCAACTGACGCCAAATGTCCAATTTCTAATTATGCATAACTCCATACAAACACGTTTTCTAAAGCTTATGTGCAACATAATAGTTTTAATGACGACCCGACTTACTAAAATGCTGGTAATATGACAGCAGGATAAACAATAGGACCAATAGGATCAAACCTGCCACAAGTTCAGCTGCAGTTCAAAGCGTAAAAAAAGAACTACATTGTAAAAATACAGACAATTAGGCATATGGGCTGATTAACGGTTTGATATTCAGAACCAACGTAGAAGCCTTCATTCAAAACTGTTTTGAAAAGGGGCAGGCATTAAAAAAAATACTCGGCAGGTGATTGGATGACCACCTGTCAATCAAACTTGTATTGAAGCTAGTCAGCAGAAAAGCCAAAACATCTTTCCGAAAACCTAATGAGCCTCTTTCTGTAATGGACACACACTCCCCAGTTATAATATATAACCTGTGCTGTTGCACCACTCTAACTTCTTAAGGAGCTTGATTTTCTCTTTGGAGGTCATCATATAACGGCATTGTAATACACGGTTCGGCTGCATTAAATATTACATATCTGCCGTAGTTCGCTATTTATAGAGTCCTGATGAGAAGACTTCTAGACAAACATGAACAACTGCCGCCGAAACTGAATATGTGACGTGGATCATAAATATATCAGCAATTAAACAAAATCTTCAATTTCTCTTCACAATATAAGTGTCCTCGCAGTATCAATACTAATTCGGCTGACTTTTATATTTGATCCAATCAGTATATTGGTATATTTACACCATAACGGTGCACAGCTGATAGAAAGGGACACCTGGTGGTTAAAGCACGTTATTGAAATGTATTATTTTTTATTATTAGATATTAATAGGAGACACAGACAGACAAACTAATAAGGCTTTATTTAAACATTAAAGAACACTTTAGGTTAAGGTCTTATTTTGAATAAGAAAAAAGCTTTGGGGGTATACATATTAAGCCTGACAAAGAACGCCACCATTGTTGTTTAGAACGAACGGTTGCCTCTGTGTGTCGTCACAAAAACCATGCTCGTTACTTTTAGTGACTCCCCACAGGACACGAATAGGTCCAGTTACTGGCTGGTGGACACTAAACGCTTCACTTGAGGCCGAACCAGATGGATTTAGTTTGATATATGATATTATGAGTATCCAGCTGCCGTGCAAGGTGTAATACTTTCCGTGTTGTTTTGTAATCTCTTTTCCACCACAAGCAATACTAGGTGTGCACATAGGACCCTATTTTTGTAAACCAGTCTCAGTAGAGTGGGCTCTGCCAAGTATGCGAGCCACATGCACTTTTGAAAATGGTGTGCCTGTGGTGCACTTGGCCCACGAGGGTAGGATCAGAAGGACCGGTCTGAAAGAGCTATGAGCCAAGCAAGAAGGTATACACAGATTTTAGTAGAGCTGTGTGTCTCTAACACAGCTGTTGACATGAAGAGTAATTACTCATGTAAGGAGGGTTCTGTGGTTATTTTACAACTCTCTAATGCTGGTTGCACAAAACTAAGCAGCAGGGTCTACGTAATGCTTGCTTTGACAAAGACAACATTGCACCAGACTACAGAGGGACTGGACACCTGCTGCCTTCAGAGGGCCGTAAAAAAAAGCCTTATACCGCTGGCTTAAAAAGCAGCATGATGTTGTAAAATAGAGTTACTGTGGCTGTCAACAGAAAACTAAATGATGGGCTATCTCAGGAATACATTTCATCAAAAAAGAAAGAATGGAAAAGCTTAATAAACCATCAAATTCAATTCAGACATTTAACTGAAAAAAAAGCTATGCTGATTAACGCTATTCTCCAGATGGAAATTAAAAATAGCATTCTAGTTTATATAACATTTTTAACTAAACTTAAAGTGAATATTCAGCGTCATTCAGGCTCTGATGTTGGGATGTTTGCAAGCATGCTGCTGAATCAATACAGGATTCATCATCTATCATGATTATTGTCTATTTTCTTTATCTAGAAAATTTTAATTTAATTTCGATGCTGACCTATTTGAACAAAACTCCTGGAGGTCGAGGAGCGATGACCCTG